>NC_089845.1:166450996-166714370 GCF_035609145.1 Eleutherodactylus coqui
CCTTGGATTTGAGTCATGCTGTGGTCATACTAGATCCCAGTTCTTTCCTTCTGTACCTTGTTGCATTTTATAGATGCTTCAAGACACTATAAAACTATGCAAACTAGTAGGCTGCGGTTGTGTACTGCTCCAGGTATCTAAGGAAGAGGCAATTTGCCTCAAATTGCGTGAACTTCTTTGCTTTGAGTACTTTCTTCATCCATCATGGTCGTTTCGGTTCCCAGTTCATTCTTTCTGTACTTTGTTGCAGTTTTTCTTCTGAGAATTGCTAAATAAACCAAAACCCTTTCTTTCAATGTGCGACTTTTTCAATAAAAAAACGCAATAAAGTGCGTTTCTCTGCAGTGACATAACCTGCGGTAAGCCGTTCCTGTCTATTCTGTGATAAGGACATTGAGTGCAGGTATAATTTAAAAACAATGACGAGTAATCACAGAAAAGAGCCGAAAAATTAAAAAAAGCTGAAATGGCAGCGGCCACCAGCTGTCCAGTAACGGCGACTTTTTTTAACGGCCTTAGTGGATGCAATTTCTAATTCTTTCACAAATGTCAATGCTGTTCTTAGTGAGAAAGAAAAGACTCAATAATTATCCCCAAACTTGGAGGTGACAAAAGATGATGTATGTAACAGCAGCGAAGAGAAAGATTTCCGAGAGAGGCACAGCATGAGTCGCATTTGTGGTGTGTAATAACTGGCAGACTCTCCGCTTCCCATGTGCCCGTATTACTTCCTGCTAATTTGGCACAGCTGTTATCTTCATTGGTGCTATATAAAGCAATGAGGGATCCAGAGAAATCATTTAAGAGGAAAATATGAAAAACATGTTGAGACAATTTAACCAGATAAAACGCTGTCAGAAAGGTCTGCCGAAAGGGTGGAGGAGCCTCTGACGTTGTGGATGCGGTGCACGTGTTAACTTACTTATCTGCTCGACTGGAGGAATGGATTCGTCTTTATGGCGGGTAACAAAGCAGTTATGTGAGATTCAGAGGTGCTGGAGGAAATGGATTCTTAGATGTGAAGAGAACAAAGGGTGGTTTCATATCAGCTTTGGAACTATTGGTCGGAGAATCTAACATAGATCCGCCAGAAAATACCAGAAGAAAAAGCGCTACATGCAGAAATTCCATAGTGGAAAATTCCACTGCAAATTCAGCAGCATTTCCGCATAAAACTCTATCCCATGGGTGCGGGTTTTGACAAGGAATTAGCTTTGTAACCACAGTTGATTTTAGCAGCTACTGCGTTTTGCCTCACCTCATACTACATTGCGCCCAATTCCCCCAACGCGCCATCACCAGGCATCAACCGGTGTTCAGGTGAATTAGAAGTGACATTACTAGAGGCTGCCAGTTGATGTGTGATGGGATCTATCGCCTACAAGGACTAAAAAAATAACAATAATTTACTATTGGAAAAAAATAAAGTAAGTTTGACAAAGACTGTTTCTATGGGCAAAAGGTTGCATGCAATTTTTTATGGAGTGAAATAAAGTCTGCAACTTTTGCAAAAATTCTTTTCCTGGATTGATCTCCTGAGTGCTGCACCTACTTGCTGACTTTGGATGGTATAAGGAGAGCCAAGGAGTCTGAGGCCTTGAATTAAGGAGCATGCACTAATACAGACTGCTTCCCCACAATGTGGATTTAATTGGAGTGCCTCTGACAACTCTTTTCTACCTGGCTGTATATATCAGCATTCTTTATCACAGCCTTTCTGTTACAGTGTAGCGCAGGTTCTTCACATGCTGTACATCTCTCTAGACCGAATTAGCTCTCTGATACCTGATGCTACTCTACCCTGCTCTGAGTGGCTGGAATACTCTACTGTGTAAGGGGAACAGTGTTTGCCGCCTTACAAAAATGACCCTCAAGTCCCATGGCAAGGTTCTGTCTAAGGACCGGAGGGAGACTTTTATTACTTACCCCCATCCTCTGCACCCAGAAACTCTTGTTCCTGAGCACCATTTCCACCCAAAATGAGCACCATAATTTTCTGACTGCTTAATGGGCGCTGTGCCTTGGTAGTGTCGTAGACTAACACTACACTACATCTGCTGTCTGGTTGGCCAGCCCTGCTCATGTGAACATTGTTGGTCAAGCATTATGTAGTGTGAAGATTGATTTGGCTATCTTTGAAGAAGGAAACAGGGACGGATACTGGTAGGTGCGAGAGAGAACAAGCGGCAGGTAATATAACTGTGCCCTCCGGTCGCTTGTAAGAATTCTGTCTGCGATTGGAGAACCGCTGTAAAAGTAAGCAAAGGGAAATGAGTTGATGAATTGTGAGAACCCCTCCAGGAAGGATAGGTCATCAATAGTCAATTAGTGGGAGTCTGCTGCTCGTGATCCCCACTGATCAGTTGATCCTCAGGCTCACAGTCAGTGCAGCCGAGCTGGACGTCTACATTGGTGGTCAGAGCCAGAAGTCGAACAGAAGGCACCAACAGCAAAGGTTTAGATGATGAGTGGTAAGTCCAAGCGGCAGGCCACCACTGATCAACTGTTGATGACGTATCCTGAGGACAGGTCATCAGTAGTAAATACCTGGACAACCCCTTTAAGTTTTATAGCCCCCCTATCATTACAATTCAGCATGTTTTTCCTTATAATCTTCACATCAACATTTCTATTACAAATCCGGTTAAAGATTTTCCGCTATGATTAAAGTTCCACCACTTAGTGTGAGAAATGCATTGACCCACAAATGTGCTCAGTGGAATCAGGTGGCATTATTTGCATATTTCACAGCATCAGGAGCAAAATAGATGTGCAGACGTGCTTAATTATACATCCCTGATGTCTTCGAAGCAATGTACAACTCTTGCTCTTTCTGACACCAACACAGCTACAGATCCGCCATACATTATATTTTGTGAAGCCATTACCGTGCCTCCAGATGTACTGAATATGTAGATGCTCCAGGCAGAGGAGTCATTTGTGAGGCAAAAAAACTTGGGACTCCTAAAAATTCTTCATACTTGTTGCACGTCTGGTACCAATAGTGTATATGTTACTTTACATATCTAAATAGGTTACATAAAGCATATAAGATAACGGAAATGTAATGAAGTAATATAACAAGGTGAGTGCACACTAAGGTACAATACACTCACTGGCCTCTATATTAGAGCCCCCAGTCCTCTCATAATTTCCCTGTATGGAAATTCTCCTCGGGACCCTGGAGTTCAGGGGCAAGGATTTTACTGCCCACTACGGTTGGTTTTCTTGTATAATAGCAGGGAGAGTATACAGAGAATGGCGCGATTGAGTAAAACATCCAGAAAAGGGGGATCCTGCGGACAGAATCAATGCCTCAATAAAAGGGGGTCGGAAGGGGGTCGGAGGAGGATGTCAGGAATCGTTGTAACCAACAGGCGCTGCACAGTCAGCTGAATACAACTCTAGAGTTCCAACTAACGTGTCCGAACGCACAATTCGACGTTCCTACGCACGGATGGGACATAACAGCAGACGACCAGTTCCAGTGCCTTTGTGTCTAAGAGAAACAGAAAGACGAGAGACTCCAGCTGGCAAAAGAGCGTAAAACTTGTATCACTGAGCAACTAAAAAAACTCTCCTGGTCAGATGGATCCAGATTTTGGCACAAGCAGCATGAATCGCTGACCCCTTCCTGTCAGCCGGTCAGAACATGTCTGACCTCTATCTAATTTGCAGCAGCTACAAGAAGCTTCCTGTCCGCAGGGGCCGATGTTCCTGCAGAATGATTTAATCACCGAGTGAAATCTATGCCACAATGAATTGCTGCTTTTCTGAAGGTGAAAGGAGTCCAATGCACTACTAAATGGGACTCTGGGTGACTATAATAATGGCAGGAAGATACTTAGCTGATCCAGTCCGGGTGCAGCAGTAGTGCCACATCCACTGGGTCATGTGGCATGGAGTTTTCCTCCCCCTCTAACTGTTGGTGACATCACAGAGGGAGGCTGTTTGGCTCATTTCATTAACTAAACCAGCCCCCTTCTCTATCTGTGCAAGAGCAATAAAAATGTAGGCGATAGTTTAGTTATTGAATTGAGTGGAATAACCACCGAATGTGATGACTTCATCGACAACAAGAAGGGGAGAAAAAACTTCATACCATGTGACTCAGGGTCAGAGCTAGACTGGAAGTGGATGAATAGTCCTCAATTTCTTCTTTTACTCTCCACTGGAAACTGGACTGAATTGGCTGAGTATCTCCTTCCCTGGATAACCCTTTCACATATACAGATGTATCAGCACCAGGCTTCAGGCTTGGTGCACTATACTAATTGATCCCATGATAAACTGTTTGCTTAGCACAATGCTGCCTTTCTATACTAAATGGTTGACCGCTCCACACTATTTGTCTAACTGGGATGTATTTTCTGTCCAGTGCGCTGGAGTAATTTTGGGCCAGCACTCCTGCAACTCAGTGAGGAATTGGGCCCATGCCTAGTCTTACCATGGATGATCTTGTGCTTCATTGATGAGTTTCACATGTTCTTGAATGTGACAATACTTTAACTAGGTATTCAGAAAGTACACAGTGCGAGATCAGCTTCAGATTCTGTATAAGAATTTAAATAAAATAATGAATTTTCTTTGTGGGGTGGTGGGTTGACGATGTATTTCCAATCCTGCCCTTTCATTTAATTGTTTATTTTACAGTAAATGGCATTGTCCTTAAGCCTCATTCCATCAGAAATGTTAATTAATCCCTAACATTTTCTCCAAAGTACATTCAATGTGGAGCGAATTAATGAGTAATATATTCCTATTTAGCATTAATAACAACAATTGCGCCGGCTTCTTTGTAAACTCTGTTCCATTTGCATCGCTAATTTGTTCTAAACCTTTAAACGTGAATCTATTGCTTTTGTCTCATTAAAATCACGCTCTCGGAGAAAGGAGTCAGCGCGTTATTTCCATCCTTGCTACTCCGTCTAGGAGCTATTACCTAATGGTTTGACTTAAAGGTCAATGAGTAAGGACCAGCGAAAGTTAATCATACGCAAAATTAATTATCCTGATCAATCTTTTGCATTTTAAATGTCACATTTTGCCCTTCCAGCCAAAACCCGACTCATTCTAGGCCTGCTATTCACTGGCAATTATTTGTATTTCAACTATTGCACAGACAAACACATCTTGCATTATTTTATAGCTATTTACTACATAAGGGGCACTTTTAAAAAATTGTCTATTTCAGATTGGGAGGAGGTGGGGCGAAATTTATCCCAATTTGCCCCGCAGATAGATCTCCCCTCTGTCTTCATCAACTCTCATCAACAAGACTTTTTTGGGCACCCACAAATTTAAGGATTTCCATGAGCACTGTGAAGGCTATGGGCCTAAACATATACATATATATTTCATCTTGTCTCCTATGAACATCTTTGATATATGCTTGTGAAGGCTATGGGCCTAAAACGTATACATATATAGATTGCATTGTTACATGAATAGAAATATAAAATAGTACTCAGAAAAAGTATATATAACTTACATTCTTCCTTATCTGTTCAAAGGTCAGTGTGCAATAGTGTCCAGTAAAGACAATGCCTTAATGCTTAACTGCTATCTATGAAAAGCATATGACTGATTGAAATGTACACATATTAACAATAGACCACTCTCCTTTAAAATACTATATGAAGGAAGATGTTTTGTAATAAAGGGAGATTGCTTTTAGACACGGTCATGATGTCTGTGTTCATTGCTTTCTCACTGTGGCCGCCATAACCACCTCTAATTTGGAGCCTCACAGCATACTGAGGGAGCGATTGAATTTCCCTAACAAATTGGCACCCAACGTGGGGCTTGAAGGAATAAGAGGACCATTTACACCTCGAACCCCCCAGCCCCAGATGGTATTAGGAGCCACTCGGAACCATGGATTGACAAAAACTGCGCAGTAAGGTAAGGCTTTATCTTTCCACAATCTATCCGTGTTTTCTGGCTGCTCCTCTTCTGTCTGAGGGGTAAGAAGTGCATGCCTCTTATAAATGTTCAAGCTTTTAAAAGAATTCCTATGGTGGGCTAAATATGCTGTGTGGGTGTTCTTTAACTGTTTGTTATTTTGCCTGGTCAGTTTACAGAATATGAAACCCTCTTGCGGATCTCTGAAAGGCATGGTAAAAGTTGCACCAGGAAAGCCTAAAGTATTCAGGAGATAGAATCCCTGATGGGATCTTCTTATGGGTATAAAAGAAGTAGTAGAGACAGAGGGAAATAAGCAGGGTGAGGAAGTACTGACTTTTAAAAGAAGGAACCGACATGCAAATGTTTTTGTCTTTATGTGTGCCTGTTTATGCATGAGTGAGTGATTGACATGAGCTGACCTGATCTACGGAACCTGACCTCCGTGGTGCAAATATAAATCTCTGTGTCCCATGTTAACAGGAACCCAATCAGTGACGCTGAGAGGAGTCCCTAATAAGGCCATGATTCTGGACAGGGCTCCCTGCGGTTCCGTTTGTATATTTCAATGGCCAGGGGATTGTTTACGTGTGTGAAAGAATAAAAATAATATGCCTCTTGGTGTACATAAGCCGCCAGCCTTGGGCAATACTGCTGGTAAAGAGGATAAGGTATGAAAGACTACAAGGGAAATAGTGAAACAAAGAGAAGGCAAAGATGCAGTAAGTAAAGGATATGAAGGGACAGGAGTATTAGACCCCCAGTATTAGAATAGGTTTGCAGAAAGTCACGTTGGATGGGTTAAAGATAATGGATTACGGGAAACGTTGAATAGTTGGAAAAAGGCAAGTAAAGATATGGAAGAAAGTTGAACAGTGATAATAGTTGCTAAATTAAGTGGTGAATATAAATATGTTGGTGGAAATGGGTATAAGTTGTATTGTGTTTGTCATTGGATAACCTATACTGGACAAAACATGTAAAAACCGCGGTACATAAGAGTTTTTCTTATATGTGTGTTTTGTTCGCTGTTGGCAGTCCTAGGGCTCGTATATGAGTCATGTTGTATTATATGAAATATATACTGTTCGAAGGCTGAAAATGAATTCAGAAAGGAATTCAAAGGACAGGTATATTATGTCCCCCCATTGCCGGGTCAGTTCCCTCTTCCACCACCACCCCCTCCTTCATCTCAATTCCTCCTCCCCCACCCTATGCCAAGCCATCCACTCCAAGGTCAAATATTGGACTGGAGGGGTGGACCTGCTGGCATTATGGACAACAAAATCCTGATTGGAGAGAGAGCTGCACTGCTTGCGGAGCTCCTCGGCACAAACCGGTTATGCCTATGCTCACTAGATCCAAGGCTAGTGAGTGTAAGCATGAGGAAGAGGACAAGGAGAGGACGCAGGGAGCAGAGGGTGGTAAAGGAGCAGATGTAACACAGGGGGAATGCAGAAGGAGCCAATATGATGCAACATCACAAAAAGTCCAATATAGACCATGGATGCCACAAGAGCATATGTCGCTCATACAGCAATTACCAGACCCCATAACCAGACCTATGCTTTTTTTTAGACAGATAGCACAAATATAAGACACGTACTCTGCAACATTAGCTGACCTGGGTCCTCTGATTATGTTGAAAACAGGGGAGGCAGTGGGAACTATAATCTTAAATTATGTGAAAGACTATTGTGGCACAGATTGGGATAAAAGTAAACATAGAGAATTAAGAAGTGGTAAGATATTTTTAATTGGTCTAGAACGTTGGGCAAAAGGAAAAATTGAGAGAATCCTCCTTGTCTCTTTCTAATATCACACAAGAGAAGGATGAAAGTGTAGAACAATTCAATGCCCGTCTTCAACAACGTTGGTCAGATCTAGGGTATAGTAGTATACAAGAAATGGGTGAACATGTACTTAGTATTGCCTTTGCAGAAGGTTTATGGGAACCCCTAAAGTCTAAACTCATAGACGATAGGCCAGAGTGGAGACAGTCTGAATCTCTGGCCCTTTTACAGACAACAAAGGGCATTGAGTTAAACTTAAAGAAATGATAAAAAGGATGCTTGGACCGTCCTGCCACAAGGTGAGCAGAATTCTCCAAACATGTACACCCAGGCACTCCAGTCTGTCCTGCAGGCCTGGACTCTGCCTGATGGGACTGTGCTGTTGCAATATGTTGATATCATTCTGCTTCTAAAGTCCTTAGCAGAAAATGGCTGCTAAGCTTCAAAGGAAAAATTACAGCTTTGTTAATAAAAGGTTGTGTTTCTAGACCATTGCCTAACTCAAGGGACCAAACATCTCAAGGAAGAACCCAAAGCTGCAGTTCAAGCCATTTCTGTACCTTCTTCTGCTGCCAAACTCCGCACCTTTTTGGAACTTGTCTGATACTACATCCTTGGATCCATTCTGCCTCATCCTTGATGCAACGGCAGTATTGATGCAAAAACATGGAGGACGTTCACGGCCCCTTGGGTATTACTCCGGTGGCCCGAGGAGCCCCCTCCTGTGTCTGTGCGGTGGCAGCAGTACAAGCAATGGTTGACAAGTCTTCTGAGTTGGTCTTGGACTATCCCCTAGTGATTCTTACCCTTCATGACATCCAGAGTATACTCACCCAAGTACAACCTAAACATATGTCTTTATCTTGTCAAATCCGGCTGCAATGTGCTCTTTTCATGTCCCCCCCCCCCCTAATATTTATTTTCAATATTGTACTACCTTGAACCCGGATACTCTTATTCCAATCGAATATCCTGGTTCAAATGGGGGAGGGGGAGGCATAGGTGATCTAGGTATTACAGATCAGCTATTCTTTTAATTTTTTGCAATAAGATCGTGATCTATTTGAAATAAAATATCAGCATGATTATCTAGCATTGATGCAACAAGAAAATTCAGGTTTTAAAAACAGTTACTGGAACCCCTGTTGAAAATGCATATTTTGAGCTTTTTGTAGATGGTACCAGGGTGAGGATGGACGACTCCACACTGGATATGCAGTGGTCACACAACAAGATGTCCTTAAAGCAGAAGCTCTGTCTTCACATGTCTCAGCACAAGAAGCGGAACTGAAGGCCCTCACTAAGGCGTTTAGAGTGGTGGAAGGTAAGACGGCCAACGTCTAAACTGATTCCAGGTATGCATTTGGCATAGCTCATGATTACGGCCCAATATGGAAGGCCAGGCAATTTTTAACTACTGTAGGAAGAATGGTGTAGCAGTACAGAACCTCATTCAAGCCCTACTCCTACCAGACAAAGTATCAATCCTAAAGGTGAAAGCTCATACCAAAGCTGACACTGCAGAAGTGAAAGGCAATGCCCTAGCAGACTTCACAGCAAAGGCAGCGGCCCTCAAGCCATGGAAGAAAGAAGCAAAGTAGATACTGACCACATAAGTCAGAGACAAAAACTTTGGACATTGAAATGCTAAGGACTTTACAGTTACAAGCCAGCAAGGAAGAAAAGGACAAATGGACTAATATAGGAGCAGCAGAACAGGATGGTGTATGGTGAACAGTCAGCAGAACTTGCCTACCACGATCCCTGTACACCATGATGGCTCAGCTGATCCATGGAAAGACTCACCTATTGAAGGCAGCTATACTACTGACGCTTGAGAGAGAATGGGTGGCCCCTGGGTTCTCTGTAGCTGCTTCATCATTTGTCCAGTCTTGCATGATCTGTGCCATACGCAACTCAGGACAGAAGGTAAGGTTGCCACAAAAACACTTGCTTAGGCCGCTTTACCCATTTCAGAGATTGCAAATTGACTACATTCAGCTCCCACGTGTTGGGCAGTACGAATATGTGCTTGTTGTTGTTGATGTCTTTTCAGGTTGGAGGACTACCCTGTTACCAAGGTAAATGAGCAAGTAACTGCAAAGAAGCTCATCAATGGGGTAATCTGCAGGTATGGGGTACCAGAGGCAATCAAGTCAGATAGAGGTACACATTTCACAGGTGAAATCATGCAACACATCATGTCGGCCAGGAGTGTATCTCAGGCTTTTCATACACCTTATCATCCGCAGAGTATTGGAAAAGTAGAAAGGATGAACGGTACCCTAAAATTAAAAATACAGAAAGCAATGCAGGAAACGGGCAAACCATGGACTGAGTGCCCTCCATTAGCCCTTTTCTCAGTAAAATATGTACCTAGCAGAAAGACAGGGTTATCACCATCTGAAATCTTGTTTGGCTGTGCACCCAGGTTCGGTCTGTACTTTCCACAGCTGCTGCAGGCCCTGTATGGTGCGATAACTGACTATGCTATGTCCTTAAATGCACGCCTAAAGGCAACACAGAATCAGGTGTTTTCTTCAATTCCATATCCTAACTCCCTTGAGGGAACGCATGACCTACAGCCCGGAGAGTGGGTGGTGGTAAAAAGACACATAAGGAGGGCTTTGGAGCCCAGGTTTGATGATCAAGAATGTATGGCTTAATTAGATCATCAATATGATTATTATACAGTAATGAAGTCACTAGAATGTAAAAGGAACATAGCAGGTGCCAGTGGCATTATTTCACCATAGACTTGACAGATAAATATACAGCACTATGTATAAATGCTACCAGTATAACAAATTGTACAGTCTGGGGACACTATCTAACCGTGTTAGATATGAGACTGAAAGTACGTGATGATAATATGGTACGAATACCACATACCTGTATGAATGTGTCCACAAAGAGCCAGAAAACCATTGTGCATTTTAATATTTCTTTTCCGGCAATAAACCCTGTACCAGAGTAAAACAAGAATGGTATGATACCCTATTAGGGGGAGTTGGTACAGGTGTAGGGGTTTTGAACTCAATAGATTTAGAGGTGATGAAGAATAAAATGGCTGGGGTAGGACAGGATCTTTTTTAAATTGGTAAATGTTCAAGCACAATGGATGCCTTCCTTGTTCCTTCCCCAACACCTTATGCTTGGTTATGATAAAGATGTATTAACTCTTTTTAATTTAAGCTTTGTATTACAATATAATTTATTTGCAAATGTAAATAAATTTATAAAATACACACAATATAATCTGCAATATATGTATATGCTACATGAGGAGGACAAAGCACAATCAGATTTGATGACAAATAATGAAAAAATTGTGGAGAAATGTTCTCAGGAATGTAATTCCAGTAGGATCTTGGATACCCAGGGCTGATTGTGTAGAATGCTCTGGTGAGTATTGCATTGGAAAAATGACTTTTTTTGAGGTAAAGGACACAAGCCGGATGTGTAAGTTTGTAGGACTACCTGTGGTGTATGCTTTCCAATATTGGTTCACAGGAATTATGATTGATAGCGAAAATAAAACCCATGGCATATAAAACTGTGAAGAAACACTGGATGGCCTTGTATGCGGACGGAGTACAGCTGCATATGAGCCATGTTTCCCACAGACTTCAGTCAGCATATGTGATTGGACGGTGCTACCTGCTTCTTTCCATATGCTGATGGAAGTTGGCCCCAATATATATGCTTTGTTACCAACCAAACTAACACCACCAGTATGTATAATGTCACCACTCCATTCTCTGGATGTTTACAAAACATATCGGTGATACATTGGTTTACAGAAACGTACACCTTTTTGCCAGATGCTGAAGCTGCATTAAGGTACTACCAACACCCAGATGCTATCCCTATGTCAAATCTGACTGTATCCTTGGGTAGAATTGTAAGACTAATTAGAGATACTGAACACCTACAAAAGCATTTGGATTTACTAACCTCTCCTTTATGAAATTAGAAAAACAAATTGTATGGCTAGGAGATAAGTTGGTCAGCAGGGGTACTAAGATCCATGTAGACACAGAGTATCACTAGTATGATATTTTTACTGGATGGTCACCTACTGCAGGAAAGATGATGGATTTTATGTTTCACCCATTACTAATACTGCTTCTTTTGTTCATTCTTTTGAGTGTTTGCAATTTCTGGACATTCTGTCGAATACGTAGATAAGCAAATTATCTGGAATCGCTCCCTCTACGATATCGTTAAAACAGTCATACGTAAAAGAGCAACAACAGTGGGGATCTGGCAAAAAAGACAATAAAGTAAGACCGGCAGGGGTGGCTTACAACCCTTGATAGTACCAATACAAAGGCTCTTTTCAAGATCTACTGTTTCAAATGGGGGATTGTAAAGGCTATGGGCCTAAACATATACATATATATTTCATCTTGTCTCCTATGAACATCTTTGATATACGCTTGTGAAGGCTATGGGCTTAAAACTTATACATATATATCTCATCCTGTCTCCTATGAACATCTTTGATATACTCTTGTACATTCATGTGTTGCTTACACAGCAAGATTGCATTGTTACAGGAATAGAAATATAGAATAGTACTCAGCAGAAGTATATATATATATATATATATATATATATATATACTACCGTTCAAAAGTTTGGGGTCACATTGAAATGTCCTTATTTTTGAAGGAAAAGCACTGTACTTTTCAATGAAGATAACTTTAAACTAGTCCTAACTTTAAACAAATGCACTCTATACATTGCTAATGTGGTAAATGACTATTCTAGCTGCAAATGCCTGGTTTTTTGTGCAAAATCTACAAAGGTGAATAGAGGCCCATTTCCAGCAACTATCACTCCAGTGTTCTAATGGTACAATGTGTTTGCTCATTGGCTCAGAAGGCTAATTGATGATTAGAAAACCCTTGTGCAATCATGTTCATACATCTGAAAACAGTCTAGCTCGTTACAGAAGCTACAAAACTGACCTTCCTGTGAGCAGATTGAGTTTCTGGAGCATCACATTTGTGGGGTCAATTAAACGCTCAAAATGGCCAGAAAAAGAGAACTTTCATCTGAAACTCAACAGTCTATTCTTGTTCTTAGAAATGAAGGCTATTCCATGCGAGAAATTGCTAAGAAATTGAAGATTTCCTACAACGGTGTGTACTACTCCCTTCAGAGGACAGCACAAACAGGCTCTAACCAGAGTAGAAAAAGAAGTGGGAGGCCGCGTTGCACAACTAAGCAAGAAGATAAGCACATTAGAGTCTCTAGTTTGAGAAACAGACGCCTCACAGGTACCCAACTGGCATCTTCATTAAATAGTACCCGCAAAACACCAGTGTCAACATCTACAGTGAAGAGGCGGCTGCGGGATTTTGGGCTTCAGGGCAGAGTGGCAAAGAAAAAGCCATATCTGAGACTGGCCAATAAAAGAAAAAGATTAAGATGGGCAAAAGAACACAGACATTGGACAGAGGAAGACTGGAAAAAAGTGTTGTGGACGGATGAATCCAAGTTTGAGGTGTTTGGATCACAAAGAAGAACGTTTGTGAGACGCAGAGCAAATGAAAAGATGCTGGAAGAATGCCTGACGCCATCTGTTAAGCATGGTGGAGGTAATGTGATGGTCTGGGGTTGCTTTGGTGCTGGTAAGGTGGGAGATTTGTACAGGGTAAAAGGGATTCTGAATAAGGAAGGCTATCACTCCATTTTGCAACGCCATGCCATACCCAGTGGACAGCGCTTGATTGGAACCAATTTCATCCTACAACAGGACAATGACCCTAAACACACCTCCAAATTGTGCAAGAACTATTTACAGCAGAAGCAGGCAGCTGGTATTCTATCGGTAATGGAGTGGCCAGCGCAGTCACCAGATCTGAACCCCATTGAGCTGTTGTGGGAGCAGCTTGACCGTATGGTACGCCAGAAGTGCCCATCCAACCAATCCAACTTGTGGGAGATGCTTCTAGAAGCGTGGGGTGCAATTTCACAAGCTTACCTCAACAAATTAACAGCTAGAATGTCAAAGGTGTGCAATGCTGTAATTGCTGCAAAAGGAGGATTCAATGACAAAAGCAAAGTTTGATGTAAAAACAATGTTATTTCAAATACAAATCATTATTTCTAACCTTGTCAATGTCTTGGCTCTATTTTCTATTCATTTCACAACGCATGGTGGTGAATAAGTGTGACTTTTCATGGAAAACACAAAATTGTTTGGGTGACCCCAAACTTTTGAACGGTAGTGTATATATATATATATATATATATACAGTATATATATATTTCAAAGGTCAGT
Source organism: Eleutherodactylus coqui (assembly GCF_035609145.1). NCBI lineage: Eukaryota > Metazoa > Chordata > Amphibia > Anura > Eleutherodactylidae > Eleutherodactylus > Eleutherodactylus coqui. Next base: position 166,464,989 of record NC_089845.1, read on the forward strand.
GTGCAATAGTGTCCAATAAAGACAAGGCCTTAATGTTTAACTGCTAGCTATGTAAAGGAATATGACTGATTGAAATGTACACATAGTGACAATAGACCACTCTCCTTTAATCCTTTAAAATACTATATGAAGGAAGATGTTTTGTATTAAAGGTAGATTGCCTTTAGACAGTCCTGATGTCTGTGCCCATTGCTTTCTCACAGCGGCCACCATAACCACCTCTAATTTGGAGCCTTACAGCATATTGAGGGAACGATTGAATTTCCCCAACAGCACATACACTGAATGGTCCTTTCACAATTAATTCTCCCCATTACCCCAGAGTATAAAATCACATTACAAGTTTTCCGTGGATCAGTTTCAACATGAATCCAGCGATCTGAGTGACTTCCTGTGAGGCCCGGTCAACGGTGCTAAACTAGCTGAGAACAAAATTTCATTGCCAACTGCGTGTTGCTTTCTCATGTAATAGTATGGAGATTATACCAAAAATGGCATGATTGAGGAAAAATATCTAGTGAATTGGAAACAACTCATCATCAGAAGGAATCAGAGGAGGATGTCAGGAATCGTTCTGACCAACAGGCTGTACAATCAGCCAAATACAACACTCCAACTAACGTGTCCGACCGCACAACTCGCCGTTTCTCCACATGGATGGGCTATAACAGCAGACGACCAGTTCCAGCGCCATTGTGAGAAACAGAAAGGCGAGACTCCCGTGGGCAATAGAGCGCAAAACCTGTATCACTAAGCAGCGGAAAAACATCTCCTCGTCAGATGGGTCCAGATTTCTGTTGCTGATGGAAGGTCAGAATTTGGCGCAAGCAGCATGTATCAGCTGGACAGAACATGTCAGCACCGCCATCTAATCTGCAGCAACTACAAGAAGCTTCCTGTCCGCAGGGGCCGATATTCCTGCAGAACGATTTCATCACCTAGTGGAATATGCTAGCTTATTGATGCGGACGCTGAGTGCAGCATTGCATGGGCACCAACAAGGGTAAAGTCTGAGACTATAATGGGGGCTTCTTCATGTGCCTCATATTAAATAGTGATGTGGTTGCGGTACTGAGTACAACTCTTGTTTGTGGTGGCTGTTATGGCTACCAGGAGTACATAAGTGATACGCACTTTCTTATGAAATTGGAATTGTGTCCAGTGAGTGATCAGCTAAGTCAAAGACCCCAGAATTCTGTTGGTAATTGTCTACTGCCCCGTCCTCTTGGACAGTGTACTGTAATTTTGTGTAGCACTGTAGCCTGCATAGAGTCCTCTTCAGAAAACATTCCTAGAAAAATAGGGCAGTTCCAGAACACTACCTGAAAGTCTATATTGTGGGCTAGTCAAGCACTGGGAGAGTCACCAAGTGAACCAAAGTGTTGGGGGTAGTTACTTACCCTATATGCTGTTCTGTTCAAGTGAATGACTTGTGAAGTTAACAGACTATAACTAATAGCTACATGCCCTGCATGTAGAGACTGTAAACATTAAGCTGCGTGTCCTCAGAGAGAGACTGTTTCTTGTTGTTTGTAACTACCAAGCCAAATGCCCTCTTAGGAAGACTGTAACTAATAAGATACATGCCCTGCAGAGAGACCATAACCATTAAGCTGTGTGCCTTAAATGAGAGACTATTTATTGATATTGCGACTGCCAAGCTAAATGCCCTCTTAAAGAGACTGTGACTGCCAAGTTCTCTGCCTGCTATAGTTACTGTGTCATCCTTAAGTGGGTCCCCACAAGTGGGTCAGGGACCACAATTAAAACTCTCCCTCCTACTACCACAAAGAAATCAAAGGGACGTAAATACTTTTAAGAAAGACTTTATGTATATTAATCAACTCCCTTATGCTGTTTCAATATCATATTAGGTACAATCTAAAGTAGTGACTCTCTAGATATTACAGATCTACAACTCCCAGCATACTCAGAGAGCTTAGGGCAGCAGCTGAAGAGACTCAGATTAGAGACCTCGGGCTAGCTTTGTAGGGGCAAAGGAAAATATAATTTTTATAGCTGTATTTCCATGTTAAACCTGGACTTGTAGTTCTCCAACCATTATAGTGTAACTCTAACAATGTCTACACCCATTATATAGAGGAAGAAGAGATTTATCTGCCTCTATATCCAAACACGTGAAGAAAATGTGACATGAATCCAATAGACTACAGTTCCTATGACTTCAAGGCGCACATATCATCTGTAAGACACTTCTGAGTTTCACATAAAATATTTATGGAGATTGAAGAATTATTTATTGCTGCCAAATCTGTCAGAATAATTACTGAGCAACGAACTGTAGACCAAGATCTGCTGTTAATATAGGAAGAGAGGGAAATCCTCCATATAGCCAGGAATACGGGGAACCTGTCACGTATGACAACATAATGGGACTATACATAGGTGCACAAAGTTTAGTACAATACAGTCTAATACAGGGAATGATATCACCAACTAAGAGCCCCTTTGCAAAAGTGGGTCATGCAGTGATAGGACACTCCTAGGTTAATAGTAAAATGCTGTGCAATCTTGGCTCAGAAGTTTAGTCTAGGGCAATTAGGCAGTTCATGGTAACAACCCTGGCGGTCTAGGGCAGTAAAGTGGCAATAGTAACATACTTGGTGGTCTAGAGCAGTGAAGGGGTTCATGGTAACATGGCTGGTGATCTAGAACAGTGCAGAGGTTCATGATAATATCCCTTGTGGTCTAGAGAAGAGAAAGAGTGTTAGGGCACTCTGCCCCCCGAGCGCCAGGTGGGGTGCCCTGATCTTCCCGCACCCCACTGTCCCTGCCTACTTGCCTCGGCCCTGGCTAACCCAGGCGGACAACTGGGTGGCGGTCCCTGCTCTGGCTAGGGACCTGGCGACTACCTAGATGGAACTAACTAACGGGGGACAGAGTGCCGACAGAAGAGGCAGGTGGAACAGACCAACAAAACAAAGACTGATCAAAGACAGGCTGGAGGAAGCTGACTAGCTAACTAGGGGCTGCTGAGACTTGCTGCAAACAGACTAACTAGTGGCTAACAGAACCAATAACTGGCAGTGAGCTCAGGTCACTGCCAGCCTTTTAACTTCAAGCCTCCGCCCAGGGGCGGGGAGTGGGAGGAGCCAACTCCCACTGTTGCATAAAGAAGGTGGGAGAGAGCGGGCGGCACCCTACGGGCGGACACGCCCACGCCGCCGCACGCTGACTGCCCCACGCAGCCGGGAGAGCCCCGACTGCAGAGCTCCGGGATGCCGGAGGCGACACCGGAGCAGCGCGCGTCGGCCGCGGGATCCAGCGCCGCCCTGCATGGTAACAAAGAGATTATGGTCACATCCCTAGTTGTCTCGACTTGTAAAAGAAGTAAAAAAGCTTGTATCTAAGCTAGAGGCGGTACAACAGGCTACTAGAGCCACCATGCCTGGCCGTATCACATCTTACATCCAAGCTAAATGACCATATAGAAGAAGTGTTCAGAGCCATATCCTGGTGGATTTTGTTTGGTGGCGTGGGCGTTTTTGACTTCTTTTACAAGTCGAGTTCACTCCGTGGATCCTACTACTTAGTTGGACACAGAAGCCCTGCAGCTCATCATACACACCTGAGGAAAAGAAGCATTGTCGGATCCTGAGTGATCCTATAGGCGCATCTGGATTTGGAGGTGTTAGCGAGGCTTCTAGGCAGGAGCTCTCGCTATACACCGGGTGAGTCTATCTATCTGTATATAGTTTACAGCAGCATTGTCCATCATGCCTTACTACTCATGGCTACTATTGGTAACGCCTCCCTGATGTGTTTATATACATCCCTAGTTGTTCCGGGTGACAATTTGGTTAATGGTAATGTCAACGCAATTGAGTGCTCCAGGTATATACTTGTGTTCCAAATTCAGAGGTTAAGTACAAGTTGCTTGTTGAATCATTGAGAGGTCACACAGCACTTTGTGTAATCAAGACTGATTCCCTTTATTTGTTAACAAGCAGACATATTTATAAGTTTTAGACAAAGAAATTGAAAACGAGGGTAGAAGACACCTGACCTATACATATACATAACTTGTTGCAATTTATTTATTCGCATTAGTTACTAAACCTTAGCATGTGCAGTGACGTTGGTCTCTGGGTAAAACTCTTCTCTAGTCACAAACTGATCATAAATTGGTTAATCTATAAGCATTCCTGGGCTTAGTTAAGGCTTACATAGTTAATTATATGTATAGAAGATCAAATGAAGAACTTTTTATCATCTATTTTTCTATTTGCTGAGCAGACTGATCATACAGCATGAGCATATTTCTAAAACATCCATCCTTAATTAGCTGTCTTCCCCTAAGCACAAGCTTGTATGAGCAAAGGTCAATCACAGCTTTTTTCTTCAGTCCTTGTAAACTTCTGATTGTCCTGTTTGTGTGCTGAAATATCTGAATACATGTGTCAAGTAAGTTACAAAACGAAGTGGAGAACAAGGTGGTGCTGAGCAAACACTATCTTTTTTTTTCAAAGTAACCACCCTTGTGATCTTAGTCATTGAAAAAGCTTATGTTTACAGCCCTAGAGATTTAGGACAGCACACAGGGTCATATTGCTGGTGGTCTAGTGCAGTGAAGGGATCAATGGCAACATCCGTCATGGTCAAAGATATAAATATGTTTAATGATAATATCCCTTGTGATATCAGGCAGTGAAGGTGCCTATGGTTACAACTCTGGAAGTCTAGGGCAGTAATGGGCTTAATGGTAACATTCCTAGTGGTCTACAGCAGTGAAGGGGTTTGTGTTTACATCCTAGTAGACAAAGGTAATGAGAGGTAATTGTAACATCCATTGTGATCTCAAGTATTGAAGGGGTTTATAGTTACTGCCCTGGAGGTCTAGGGCAAAGATGAAGCTAATGGTAATGTCCCTAGTGGTCTAGACTAGCAAAGATTTTGAGAAGTGGTAGTCTGGAGTTTATACTTACATTCCTGGTGGTCAAAGCTAGTGTTTGAGTAATAGTAATTTCCCTTGTGATTTTAGACTGTGAAGGTGCCTGTAGTTACAGCCATGGAAGGCTAGAGCAGTGACAGGCTTAATGGTAACATCCCTTGTGGTCTAGAGCAGCAAAGTAGTTTGTGCTTAAATCCCTATTGGTCAAAACTAACGAGGGGGTTATTAGTTACATTGCTTGTGATCTCAAGCATTAATCCATTAACTACCAAGCACAGTTTAATTTACGGCATTTAGTCCTCGGCTTTAATCCCAGATAATAGTAAAAATACGGTGGAAGCTTATAGTCCCTGCTTCTGCAATCAATCAGAAGTAAGTTGGGTTGTCAGTTGTTAGTCACAGCTGATAACCTGGAGGAGAAGGGTGAAGTGGTTTTTTAACTAGAGATGATCGAACATGTTCGGCCCCGCCCCTTTTCTCCCGAACACCGAACTTTGCGAGTACTTCCGTGTTCGGGCGAAAAATGTTCTGCGGTCGCCGTGGCAGCGCGGAGGGGTGCGGCGGGGAGTGGGGGGGAGAGGGAGAGAGAGAGGGCTCCCCCCTGTTCCCCGCTGCTGCCGCCCGCGCTGCCACGGCGACCCCCGCCCCCCGGCGGCCCCCGAACATTTACGCCCGAACACTGAAGTGTTCGGGAAAGCCGGTGTCCGGGTGCGTAAGTGTCCGTAACGGACACGTTCGATCATCTCTATTTTTAACCCTTTCTGCCTTCTCCTTTCTTTAGTACACAGTGCTCAATGAGTGCTATGTACTAAAGAGTGGAAGTGTTTCTTCCACTATGCAAGCTGGCAGTCACGTGACTGCCAGAATCCCCTGGCACAGCAGAGCTACAGGGTCCTAGGAGACCCTGATCAGCTCTGCCAGTGACTGCTGTCACTACAGGGGATATTTTCCCTGTAACTGAGGCTCATATGAATACCCCAGCTACAGTGAAAAAGTCTCAAGTAAAAAAAAAGACCATGTGAATGTCCCCCAGAGGTCTTATATGACGTCATGGGGAGCATAGATAGTTAAAAAAATAATAATTATATGAAGAAGTAAAACAAAATTGCAGAATAAAATAAATATATCTACATAAGAAAGAAAATAACCCAAAGCCCACGCCAATCAAAATAGTCGCTGTATGCGCCCTGCAATCCAAAACTATACATATTATATATCAAAACATCCAAAACAAAATGAGGAACCCGTTCCCTTACTTTATATTAGTGTAAATATACTAATAAAAAAATAACTATAAATGTTAAAAAAAAAGCATTTTTTTAGCGTTTCACCCCCAATAAAGCTAAAAAACGGAGAAACAGTCAGTCAAAAAGATCTTTAAAAATTAGCCCTATATGTCACAGAAAAAAAATGCAGCAAAAATAATTTTGGTAGCTGAAGGAAAAGAAATCTTTAGTGCTTTATAATCTCGAGATTATAAAGCACTAAAATCGGAGCCTACGGTTGCTCCAACTGAGATTATAAAACAAATAGCAAATACACTCTATTGAGTAAAAGCGCGATCATACAGTCACTCAATAGTCATTGGAAAGAATTTGGTCTCTCACAATACCAATGAAACTGTATGACACTACTTTATTTGATACAAAGAGGTCATGACTCATGAGCCCTTATATGTTGGAGCTTGACTTGGAGTAAGAACCATATGTTTGCACTGCCAAGATAGAGGGCTCACACTCTTTGTATTCAGAAATGTGATTTAACCCTGACCTGAGTTCTATGATATAGCGACAGCTACTGTATCACTTTATTAATACATATTATAGAGTGCCTTCTCTGAACATAAGGGTACGGGAAAATTAATAAAGTAACAATAGTCGCTTATCTTTGATTAAGATTTATATGCCTCTGACAATCTAGAGGGTTATGTGTAGTGCCCTATTTTTGTCTACTACCGTATGTTTTTAAAGTTATCTAATAAAAGGAATAGATTTTAATTTACGTCTAAACTGTGAAGGGCTTTGACGAAATAATTAGACTTTTTTTTGCCTCTGTGACTAAACAAAAAAATCTAGAGTTTACATTTATATCCCTGCTGGTCAGTGGCAGTGATTAGGTTCATGGTAACATCATTTCTGATCATAGACATTGCAGGAGTTCACTGCTATAACCCTGGAGGTCTAGAGCTTTGAAGGGGTTAAGGTAACATCTATGTTGATGGCAGCTACAGGTGGCTAAAACCCATGTGTCATTCATGGTCTTTAACACTGTCCTGGCCCTAAGTAATTAGGTAGTGATGTTAAGCTCCGCCCACTAATTCTTCCCTATTCTATTTAGCCACTCCCAGAGTTCAGATCTGTGCTGTGCAAGGAATGCTGTGAAGTAACATAAAGTGACATTTTTATTACTCCGCAGTCACAGTAAGCTGCAGAATCTGCATGTTTAGTGATTTGAGCCTTGTATAGAAGACATGAGGGACGTCTGCACTTCTGTCTGGAGATTTCCTTTAAACAACACATTAGATAATAAAGTGTTTTCTCTCTCCAAGGTGACAGGAACTCAGAAAAATGTAAAATAAAAGTCATCTTTTAAGATGCAGCCAGGACTCGCTGTCATTTCTGACTCCTGACAGCCAAGAACAAAGTCAAACGACTAAAAGAGTTTCACAAAATAATAAGTACAACAGCGAAAGCTCAAAATCATCCAGATATTACTCGGACTTCAAAAGAAGCGAAGAAGGGGCAACGAGTCACGGCTGCAATCTGCGGCGAGTGCAGAGCGGCGGCTGAAGGTTCATCCAATCCATAAAGAAGTGATGCTTAAAGGCATAATGTACCCGGTGATGTCGCTGTCACAGAGATGACATCATCCACTTTATTTCTAGGCTGTAGGTCATTGCGCTGTAACATCTTCCTCATTGTCTTCATGTTGCGTCTTAGGCCTTAGTCAGACGGGCGTTTTTTCGCGCGATTTGCGCATGCACATGCGATTTGCGCATATATAGAACCAATGGTTCGCTATGGTATCGGTCACATGTCTTTTTATGCGCATATGCGAAAAATTATAGGACACGACGATTCGCAGATCGCGCCTATCTGCGTTCTGCGTTTTATGTGCGCACCAAAATCATTTTTTTCGCCGGTCAGACGAAGTTTCATGCGCATTTTGATGCGCACGGCGATTTTTCTCCGGTCAGACGGGCGTTTTGCTGCGACGATTAACGCGGCTAGGTGCAGATTTTTCCCGCGATTTTTCGCCGCCAGTCACGCGATTTGCGCATGCGACATGCAATGCGCAAATCGCGCGAAAAAACGCCCGTCTGACTAAGGCCTAACGCTGTACAACATTTACCATGGAGGAGCTGAATTGTAGAATGCCATAAAGAAGGGAGTAGAGGGAATATATATCGCCTACCGCAGCTTCGTGCTAAATTGCGCTTCATTAAGGCCTCGACGTCTATTGGAGCTTTGCTGTTTATGTACAAATGTTACAACTGTAATTAGTTAATGACTCACTGAACAATAAGGTACTCTTACATGAGCGCCGGCCACCATCGCTAGCACACGGAATTTAGCACTAATTGCCAGGCTGCAGCTGCACTTGTAAGTGCAGCCCAGCAACAATCTAAAAGACCAGAGCGCTAGCGGCGGCCAATAGCGCTGGTGTAACCCAACCCAAAGCCGCCTTCACACAGCCAGGAAACGCTGCAGACCTTCCGCTGGCCAAATCTCTGCGAAAATTCTGCAGCATTTACGGTAGAAGCCAGGCGGAGGAGATTTCATAAATCTCCTTAAGGCCGGACTCACACGCACAGGTCGGATTCCACAACAGGAGACCTGCGATCTATTACGGAAACGAATTGCGTGTGAACGCGTTCAGTCACGGCCGCATGCGATTTTCTTTCTCTCTCTTCCCCAGATGGAATTCCGATTTTTCTATGTGCGCACTTCGCACGCATCTATTGACATCAATGATGTAGGCTATCCATGCGGAATCTGCGCTAAAATAAAGCATGCTGCCATTTTCCTTCTAATCTCGAAATACGCGATTCGTACCTGCGGTTGTGAAGGAAAACTCAAAAGTACATGCCTTTGCATGCCCGCCTTTTACTGCGCAGACGGCGATCAAGGAATCCACAATTCCAGTCCGGTCGTGTGAGATCGGCCTCACATGAGGTGGAAATGTGCCACAACAGATTTAAATCTGCAGCAGGTCTATTTTTGCTGCCGAATTTAACCCTTGAAATGCAAGCTGATCCTCAACTAAAAATATGGGCAGATCCGCACCTAAACAACGAGGATACCGTCACTGCAGATGTACAGGGGTGCTGCGTCTATTCCGTGGTGGAAGGCCCGCAGCGATTTCGCTCTGTGTGTAAATAACATTAGGCTGTAGTAACCGTGCGAGCGTATCGGTCCAAGAAACTGGGACTATTATCACACTCTAAAGGCCTTAAATACACGGGCAATTTTATTACCTGAGTTTCGAGCATTGCCAGACGCACAAAAATAGAAGCCGGTATTTGCAATGGGTCCATTTACATGGGCAGTTTTTCTTTTTTACAGCGATGGAGGAAGAATGTCCTATTTCATGTAACTCTCACACAAGAATGGCATAGACCGATATGCAGTGTCCTGCCCATTCCACAGCACATGGATGGGGTTCAGACATGTTAGTTGGAGCTCCAGCGTTGTATTCAGCTGACTGTGCAGCCTGTTGGTCAGAACGATTCCTGACATCCTCCTCCGACCCCTTTCAGTGATGAGTTGTTTCCGTCCGCAGGATCCCCTTTTGCTGGATGTTTTCCTCCATCACGCCATTCTTACTATACTCTCCACACTGTTACACGAGAATATCCCCAGAGAGTTGGCAGTGAAATCCTGGTGCCACTAGTCTCACACCAATGACTATAAGAGAGATGCTCTCTGTAACTCTACAGATAGGCCATCAATAGTTTACAGTTGGACAACCCCTTTAATGTAGTCCTGGAGACTTCAGTCCACGACCAATGTCTTGACCAAAGAGGTATCAGGCACAGGGTAAAGAATATTCTACAGGTAAATATTACCCTATGGCCATGAGTAGAAAGGACAATGAGGGTTAAAAGGCTTAGTCTGGTAACACTTGTTATGGGATCAATGGCTGGACAAGTCACCAGACCCGAAATTAGTAGTTCACCATTCACTTTTAAGAAGACACAGGCTGGGTGGGCATGGAGGCTCTAGTACCCTGTTGTACCACTTCTAGCTTGGATACATGATGTGATATGGGTGGGCATGGAGGCTCTAGTTCCCTGTTGTACTGCCCCTAGCTTGGATACAATATGATGTGATATGGGTGGGTATAAAGGCTCTTGTACCCTGTTGTGCCACTTCTAGCTTGGATACAAGATGTGATACGGTGGGCACAAAGGCTCTTGTACCCTGTTGTACCACTTCTAGCTTGGATACAAGATGTGATGAGGGCATAAAGGCTCTTGTACCCTGTTGTACCGCCTCTAGCTTGGATACAAGATGTGATACGGGCGGGCATAAAGGCTCTTGTACCCTGTTGTACCACCTCTAGCTTGGATACAAGATGTGATAAGGGTGGGTATGGAGGCTCTAGTATCCTGTTGTATCACCTCTAGCTTGGATACAAGATGTGATAAGGGCAGGCATAAAGGCTCTAATACCCTGTTGGGACCTCTCTAGCTTGGACACAAGATGTGATACGGGCAGGCATGGAGGAAAACAGGTTTCATATGGTATCCTGCAACATATCACTCCACATTTAACTGAGCCTCTACTCGTGCAAACTTCTAGACTGTCGAAGTTGGCATCCCAGATAGTCTCATACATATTCTATTGGTGATAAATCAGATAATTGAGCAGGTCAAAGAAATGTGTCAATGTTGTGGGGACATTCCTGTGACACCCTTGTGGAAGCCACCATGAGAGGAACACATGTGGCTACAGGATGCCCTGAACATATCACTGAGCTGTCATTATCCCTCGTACCACTAATAGCAACGACCAACTGTCATATGCAATGGCCCCCGAGACTATCAAACCAGCAGGGGACTGTGTGCCGATCCACAGCAAAAGCAGGATTGAGGCGCTCACCCCAAGGTCTCCAGACATGAACACAGCCGTTGTCAGCGCCCAAAGTAAACCTGGATTAATTTCTCAAGACAACCCGGTTCCACTCAGTAGCGTTTAGTTTCATCCCTCACGACATCACTGCGAATGGAGGTGATGGTGGGTGGGTGTCAAAGGCAGTACACATAGTGGGTGCCGTGAGATCAAATATCCTTTAGCCAAGCGCCGAAAGACACAGGGGCCTGTAATGATGATGCCCCCTGTCTCTGGATGATAGACAATAAAACAGTTGGAGCTGCTGGTGCTTGTTGGACGGTCAGATGCTCCTCTCTAATGGTGGTCTGTCAGGGTCCTGAGCCCGGTCACCTTGTGTGCCCCCATCCACTGGTCCCAACACCTCCTAACAGTCTGGTCAGATGCTCCTCTACTGGTGGTCTGTCGGGGGTTCCTGAGCTCAGTCACCTTGTGTACCCGCATCCACTGGTCCCAACACCTCCCAACAGTCTGGTCAGACGCTCCTCTCTGCTGGTGGTCTGTCGGGGGTCCTGAGCCCGGTCACCTTGTGAGCCGTCACACATCCACTGGTCCCAACACCTTCTAACAGTCTGGTCAGACGCTCCTCTCTACTGGTGGTCTGTAGGGGGTCCTGAGCCCGGTCACCTTGTGAGCCGTCACACATCCACTGGTCCCAACACCTTCTAACAGTCTGGTCAGACGCTCCTCTCTACTGGTGGTCTGTAGGGGGTCCTGAGCCCGGTCACCTTGTGTGCCCCCATCCACTGGTCCCAACACCTCCTAACAGTCTGGTCAGACGCTCCTCTCTACTGGTGGTCTGTAGGGGTTGTCCTGAGCCTGGTCACCTTGTGTGCCCCCATCCACTGGTCCCAACACCTCCTAACAGTCTGGTCAGAATGGCCGGTGGGGGACAATTCATCGATACAACCCTCTAGCTTCTCACATCCCAATAATGCGCCCCTCTCAGACTCTGGTAACGGGGTGAAATCTCTTCTCTGCGTCGTAGAGACGTCTAGTGGCCAACAAGCGGAGGAAGAGGTCACTACACACAAGGAGCCTCCGAGAGCCTCTTATAGTCCAAGGGGGGGAACCACTTTTAGGGCCTCCTGTAATAAGACCATTCATCTAATCACCACAACTCCCATCATTTACAGATCTGCCTGAGATGTGTTTTATAGTAACGTATTCTAGGGTCTGGATTTTTTTATACAAAGAGTGTAATACTGTACAAGATAATCAAATCCAGTTGAGGAGATGTTTGATGTAAATCATTATTATAGGACGGAGAGGGAGAGAATTCCGCCTGTGATCGTTCATCTCTCTGCCTCAAAAAATACAATTTCTATTCTGATGAGCCAAATGCAAAGCAAAGGGTTTTTTTCTCATAAAATATGCTTTGGAGGTGATGCATTGACCTGATCGTCTTGTGCAGTTGATGCTTTGTAAAATTTATTATGCGCTTCAGAGTGTAAATATAAAAGAGAAGCCGAGAGAGAAGATGGATGAGTCGATTCTGTGTATTCTCTGTCCGCGATCCTGAATCATTATTGTAACAGATATTGACAAGACCGGAGAAAATGAAAGATTGGGATGCAGGGTCAGGCACAAGACGGGAACATCCGAATGAGGAACCTGAAGGGGAGGCGCGGTGACCACTGAGGAGCCTGATGTGATTATATGTGCAGGCATATTTCCCAGGACTCAACGGGTGTCGTATGTCAAACTCAGGAAAAAGCCATAAAATGTGGGAATCACATCATGGTTTACATCTACTAACCCCGGAGTGATGCCGACAATTTGGGGCTTAAGGACGCAACAATTTTTTGGAGATTTTCATCTCCATTTTTCAAAAACCATGACTTTTTATTTTTCCATCAAAATGGCCTTCTAAAGGCTTGTTTTTGGCCCAGCGAGCTGTAACTTCTAGTAATTTATTGGGGGACCTCAAAAACACCTCAATTCTGCTATTTTTTTTTTAACAGTGTTAATCATTCAACAAAATGACATAGTACATTATTTTCTGTGGGTCGGTATGATTATGACGATGCCAAAATTAGGTTTTGCCCCCTTTGCACAATAAAACCCCTTTTTTAAAAAAGATTTTATATATATATTTGCATCTCCGCATTCAAAGTTCCATAACTTCCTAATTTTTCCATGGCCGGAGCTGCATGAGAGTCTGTTGTTTGTGTGATGAGCTGTACTTTTATTGGAAACTTTTTGGGGTACATCCAGCTTTTAAGATCACTTTTATTGCACTTCTCTAGGAGGCAAAATGAATAAAAATAACATTTTGGCGCCTTTTCTTCCCTTTTTTTTGTAGACCATTTGCCGTGCAGGATAAAACGTGTGTTTAATTTATCGTAAGGTCATTATGGATGTGATAATACCAAACATTAATTTTTTTAAACAATAATATTAATATCAATCATAGCTCATGACAGACCCAGACACCATTGTATGGTGTTTAGTTGCTATGGCAGCCCATTGGCCCTCGGCAATTACATAGCAGAAGGCCGATGACGTTGCAGAGGGTGCACCCTATGTGAACCCTTTACATGCATTGATTGTGGCATGTAAGGGGTTAACAGCGGGAATCAGAAGCCAGCTATCAGTCACATAAGACATAGATTTACGCACTGGGAAGGGAACTGTTTCCTTTTCACGGTGTACATTTACGTCCTGAGGTGGAAAGCAATTAAAGAGGCTTACTTATTATGTTAGGGACTTTTGGGTTCATGAGAGGGAGGTCCATAATTTAGAGTAGAGAATGACTCTAAAGAATGTGCAGATAAGGAAGATGGAACAATACCTCTGCAGCGCCACCTATTGGATGGCAGCATTCCTTCAAATCAATGCTTGATCCTTTATACAGGTCTGTAGAGCAATGATTGGGAATTAAAACCAAGCCAGCATTCATACACAGACAGCTGTTTCTGGGTTTTTCCCCCTCATCAGTGTGCAGTAGGATCCTGGCTTGGCTAGTGAGGGGCCTATGACGTGGGTCGGGAGAGGTGATACTCCTCTAAAGAATGTCTCTCACTCTGGAGGACCCAGTCTATCCTTGCAATACAGGGATTGATTCAAATGAGCATCATGTAATACTTTGTTTCACCTGCAGGAGTGCTGCAGAGAATTGAACACTTGCTGCCAGGTCCCAGCACAGGTGCAGTTGACACCTAACAAACCCTTGAATGTATGAAATGAACAGCTTGCTCTGTATAATGCAGATTTGGACTATGGATTTCCTATACTGCAATGTGACTAAAGCTACAACATAGTCCTCATGTAAGTCCTACACGTTTGTAGGTTGGGAAGCCGCTTCCCAGCGTTGGTTATCACTGTATGCAGCAGACTCGAGGGCTGAGGCTGCTCAATTTATGGTGGTTGTCGGCTGTGTCTAAAGCAGCTGAGATCAGAAGTAACTCCAAGAGCCATCACGTTTTTACTGTTCCATCTAGACCGCTGTGGGTGGGCTTGCTGCATTTTGAGCGTATCATTTATTGTAGCAAGTAATCTACGATAATCTTTTACAAATACTTAAGTGTGGTGAAATAGATAAAAAATGCAATTGCGCCATTTTTGGGGAGGTTTAGTTTTTGCAGCATTCACGGTGCAGTAAGAACAACTAGTGCGCTGCATTCTATCGGTCAGTATAATTACATAGATAATTACATTTAGATCATTTTTCTTGTTTTACTGCTTTTAAGAAGTAAGAAAACGTTTCTAAACAAAAATTGCTTCCATTGCCATCTTCTGTGACACATAGCGGTTTTATTCTTCTTCATCCATTGGGCGGTGCGGGGACTCGTTTTTTGCGGCACAATCTGTAGTTTTTATTAGTATTTTTTAGGCTAGTTTTATCTTTTAATCCCTTTTTATTCACTTTTCTGGGAGTTGAGTTAATCAAGAAACCACAACTGCTTTTTTTTCTGGTGTTTGCCGTACGGGATCATTAGTGTGATATTTTAATAGTTCAACTTTTACAAACAGCAATCCCAAATATGTGAGGTTTTCCTTCATTGTTTAGATTTTATGGCAGAAGGAGAGATTTTTCAACCGTTAATTTTTCTATTTTTTACAGTTTTTTATTGAAGCTTTTTTGCATTTTTGGGGGGGACCTGAATTTACGATCACGTGGTCACATGTTTCTATTATATATTATTTTTGCATGTACATGCATGGCAGTCCCCAGGCTGTCATGTCAACCCATAAGAATGCTGCTATTTTGTCCTAGGAGGCAGATGGGGCACTGGGGGGCACAGCCCTTACCCCCGTCCGGTTGGCTATTTAGACATGCAGTGAGTTTTGCCTGCGGCATCTAAACAGTTAACTGCGACGGTCAGAGCTGACTATGATCACTGCAGCTGCCGGTGGCTGTCAGCTGTCAAAAATAGCCAATGGCGTCATGTAAATATATATCTTGCAGCTATGAAGGGTGTATGCAGTAAGCGTAGGGGCCGATTCGCTGCATATGTAGTAATGTAGTACTGGTACAACTTGGTACGGTTAACATCTCAGGAAAACTGTGTTACATATACATAAATTCTACTGTATTTGTTCATGTATGAATCTTGCTGTGCTCCAGGAGCTGCGAATTGTCAGCAAGACCCTCTGGTTACATCAGCTGTGATTGACAGCCATCTATGCTAAAGGAGGGATTGTAGCTAGAAGATTCTAAAAGAGAAGGTGATACAAGACCCTGCATTTCCTGTTTCAGTTGTAGTTGTGTGTTGCAAGCTTGGGGAGGTGAGCACGCTAGAGAATGGTTTATCTGCCCCAGCTCCTCACATGCAACAAACAGCACCCAGAGCTGCAGGTTAGCCCAAGAGGCCTGAACAAGGTACAAGTGGTATGATGAGGGAATGCTGGCTAGTAGAAGCTATAATAGAGAATCTGCGATAAACTAAAGTACATCTGTTGGAGATATATTCTGATTAAGCTGGTGATATACAGTCAGAAATGCTCACTGGGCTTGGACAGAGAGAAACACATTGGAGATACTGTAAGTTTTACAAGAACTGTGATTGCTTGCTGTGGTTGCGGTAACAGCTGGCAGTAACCTGTTGTTGACTCTTCAGTAAACTTCTAGTCGTTGTTTTACACAAGTTCCAGGTACTGGTGTATCTTGTCACCACCACAGTTATGGGTGGAGACATGAGCTGGGCTGAAGGAGCTAGAGGGATCTCGCCCACCTCCGGATTGGCTGCCGGAGACACACCTGCACAGAAGTATGTTCCCCAATCTCCTCCTGGCCCCGCTGGAGTACCTAGTCCCAAGCAGTTTCCTGACGGACTGTGCAGCAACTGTGTTTCTCCAGCCCCCTGATGGACTGTCTGATGTGTCTGGAGTGCTTCTCAACTGTTGATATGCTGGGAGCCCGGCCACATGCCTGTCACTGTGCACGAGTGTCATCCCCGCTGTGGCCGACGTTCCCCCTGCTGATATGCTCTGGGCACCTGAGAGATCTGACAGCTGGTGGACATGAATAGAGACAGCGCAGGAGCCGGGAAGGGGACAAGGGAGAACGGCTGAGTATCACTGCCCCCCGCCGCTCTGCCTTCTCCCATCTCTGCTCCGGTCATCTGCTGTTATTCTTCTCACCGGTGTTGCATAATGCTTTCAATATGTTAAGCCAGCAAGGAAAATGACAGTGCAGAAGGCAGTAAGGGAACAAGCGAGAGCGGCGGGAGAGGGGTCAGTGACAGAAGGTGTGAGGGGAGATAATGGCCACCCAATCTCTTCCCCAGCCAATCAAGTTGTGGGTGTTGATTGGGGGCGTGCATCTTGTCTCCACCCATTCTTGTGGTAGAGACAGGATACAACAGTATCTCCATACACCCTTCACGGCTGCATGGTGTCTAGTTATGTCAAACAGTTGAGAATGAGTTAACTTAAAGGGGTATTCCCATCTCACCTTTTCGAAGCCGAGATGGGAAACTGCTGCTACAGTTCGGCTGGTCTCACACGATCCACGGTAATACGCAAGCATTGAAAGACATGTAGTTTCGAAGTTTCCTTTACACTTGTGGGTGTGAATTGCGTATTCTGCAAACGGAAGAAAAATAGCAGCAGGCTCTATTTTAGTGCAGATTTCGCTCTGACGGGCCCCAGTGATATCTATGGTTGCGTTTGAAACACATCACATGCGCAATTAACGTTGCGTATGGGCGGCGGAATTGCTCGAGACCAGGTAGAAAAGAGAGAGAGAATTTTTCGCCTGAGCGGTGGACTGTGCAATGTTCTGATGTCATTCTCTACTTGCGAGCTTTCTTCTGTGCGGACAATGCGCTACCCATGCATGTACATCTCCGTGGAAAACCGCACGCATATGTAACCATTCGCAATTACTTTCCATGATCACTAGCAGGTTTTCCACTGCAGATATCCACAAGCGGAATCTGACCCGTTCGTTTGAGCCCAGCCTTAATGACCGCCCAGACGCTAACTATGAAAACATACAAAAACCAAGTCTGCACATCCAGCAAATAAATAAAGTGTGACGGCGCACTATAGCCTACGGCGACAACACGCCCGCGCTCAGCACTCGTGCACACCCAATATCTGCATAGAAATGCAAGTCGTGGGTTATTCTAACCACATAAAATCGCAAGGTTTTTGTTGCACAATTTGATCAAATTAATGAGTGCCCATCGGCCACGTCAAGGCGAGCCTTCATGGATGGGTACGGAGCTCTACAGTGCTGCTTCTAGAGCTCCCATTGCAGGGGATAGGGGCGTAGCAGAGCGCTGCTCTGTAACTCGGGGAGTTGTGCTGCACTCTTACTGGACCGCTCATTCACTTCAATAACAGCTGCACTAACAGCAGGGTTCTCTCATCTCAACCATGAAAAGCCAAGATGGGAACACCCCATTAAAGTGTAGCTAAATCCATTAGATAACACTAGGGAGATCATTTTCTGCATGACAACTAATTTACATACTTTTTCTCCCATGGTGCATTGCTGTACACAGCTTGGTCTCCTTAATGAATACCAAACCCTTTCCCAAAAAGCATAATCTCCTTCAGGTCTGCTCTTATTAGCAAACATTAGGTAATTGCTGTTCATGCAATTGCATTGCTAATCTAGGTGACTACCCTATAAATCACTGGATGCTACACCTATGGGTACATGCACAGGGGCCATTTAAATGTTGCACCGGAGATTCTTAGGCGCAACTCGCACCGAGCAGCACATGGACATCCTGCCGTTTGCTGTCTGACATGCGCTATTATTGACCAAAAATTGGACAAGATTAGGATATGCTGCGATTTTTTTTTTCCTTGGGCTATCTGTGTGCAGACAGCCGGATGAATGGTGCTTGTTCCATCCAATTCTAAGACCAATTTACCGGTCTGAAAAATCGGACATAAACATCGTGAGTGCGCATGTGAGCGCTTAGTGTTGATAAATGCGGCGCACAGATTAATTGTGGTTCGTATTAGAGAACATTCTGGTAAAAGCCTTTGAAAGCTGCAGAGAGGTCGGCGCTGCGGCGCATCACAGGAAACCTTCCATTCCAGCTTCTATTCCTGCTTTAGCCTCGCGCTCGGGGAGTGAAATTGATTTAATGGAGGCAGAATGTGTCGGCATGTGAAGCTCCGGAAAGCGGAATACTTAGCCAGGTGGAATCCATGCTTTGCTGCCTTTTCTAAAACCTCTTGAAGTGTATCAGGAACGCACAGAAGCGGGGTGAATTATTTGGAGCGTTCTCAAGAGGAAGCACTTTCCATATCAATGCTGTAATTTTTCTTCGGTACTTTTTTTTTTTTTTTTTTTTTTTTTTTTTTTTTTTTTTTTTTAAATCAAATTTTTTTATTGCATTTTAATTATAACAACAATTCCGCAACAGTTATTGAGATGGGTTACAGTTTGCATTTTAAGTACAATCTTATCTGCTTTAACAAGGTCTTCGCGCATTGGGAAGTTCACTCAGAGGCTCTTGAAAGTTGGCTTGAAGCCATTTGAAGTAACACTCCTCCCTACCGCGAAGGCTGCTCCGAACCCCCCTGGCAGCAGGCAAGGGTGGTTCTGCTATGTAATATTAGCTAAAAAAGAAAGAAAAACTCTTCCCATCTCATCACTAGCAGAGTCTTGAAACATTTAGACATGGAGGGGAGGGGGAAACGGGAGGGGAGCGGGGGGGGAGGTAAGGGGGGGGGGGGATCTCGGTACCCTTCAATGTGCTTAAGTCAGAATTGACCAGAGGAGAATCAGAGGCAGGTGAGAAATCCTGATATCCCGATATGGGCGGCTCACCCATAAGGGGTTGGCACAGGAGGGGTTCTTATAACGCGTCAACTATGCTGAAATTTGCATAATGAACATTGTATGTGTACCGTAGGTCTATTGAAATTAGCATCCCCTAATTGTTCGGAGCATTCGTTACCAAACAATCGCTCTCCAGGGAATCCAAGTATCTATAAATTTGTCATGTGCCCCTCTGGACCAAGCCGACAGTTCCTCTAAATTCGCTAGGGTATCCACCTTATCTCGCCATTGAGTTAGTGTAGGTGGATCTCTCTGTTTCCACTTTAATGGTATAAGGGATTTTGCAGTATCTATCAGCAGGGCAGTCAATTTATTCCGTAGTGGATGGAAAATCGGAGTCGGTCTCCACAGGAGAACCACCTCAGGGGAGAGAATCAGTCCCGGAGAGATTTGCCTCAGTACATCCCCCACCTCTCTCCAAAATTTAGTCAGAGCCGGGCACTCCCACCATATGTGGAGGAAGGACCCAGTTGCATCCCCACACCTCCAACATAAATCATGTGTGCTTAATTTATGATCATGCAACCACTGCGGGGTCCTATACCATCTTGCCAGAAGCTTATAGTGAGATTCCTGTGAGGTGACGCATGGTGATAGACCAAACGCGGTCTTAAGAATAAGCTTGGTCTCCTCTGGGGACAGAGAAATCCGGAGCTCCCTCTCCCACGAAACGAGGAAGGCAGGGCTCACGTCCCCTGGCGGGGAGACAAAGTGTTTCCGTATATAAGAGACCTTTCTGGTTTGGGCATTGTCCCCCGCTAAGGCTGTCTCAAACGTTGTTAGGGGCCTGGTGGTTTTGTGGTCTTTTAGAAAGTTGTTTATAACTTTTAATAAGTGAATCGAGGTGAGGAAAGACAGGGGATATTCAGGTAGAAGATCCTCTAGCGATGGAAGAGGGTATTTGTACGCTAAGTCAACTACATCTTGGATTCTTTTGTCTGCCAGTGGTTTCCAGATTCTAGCTGTATGTGGGTCCAGAGAAAGACCCATATATCTGTGCAAGACAGATAAGGGTGCGCATGGGGACGGGCTTGGAGCCAGCGTAGGCCCCAGGGTAGCCCAAGCATTCATTAGTCCCTTTGTAAGGGGATTAGTATTCTGTATCCTCTTATGTTTCTCCTGCGGAACCCAAAGTTCCTCCACCATATTAGAGCCATGGGCTCCTTTAGCTAGGGACTGGAGCAGGGGGTCCCTAACTGGGTGTGTTAGTTCCAGCCAGTGATTTAGTTGTGCAGCCAAATAAAACTGTTTAGGGCATGGTAGGTCCACTCCTCCCTCCGAGCGCCTTCTGATTAGCAGACAATGCGCCAGCCTCGGCCGCCTCCCCATCCACAGATATCTTGTGAAGATGGTACGTAGAGACTTGAAGAAACTCGATGGAATAAACACTGGGAGTAATCTGATTTTATAAAGTATGATAGGAATAATGTAGGACTTCAGAATGTTTTTTCTGCCTAACCAGGATATAAAAGGGAGGTCATAGGTTCTGACTAGATTCTTAATCTTTCCCAATAAGGGGAGGAAATTTGTTGTATACAGGTCTTCTGCTTTTTTAGTAATTTTGACCCCCAAGTACTCAATTGACGAGTCAGCCCAGGTAAAGGGAGATTTACTTATGATCGCTTTAAGTCTATTAGGTGGGATAGAAATGTTTAGTGCCGTTGATTTGGATAGGTTAATTTTGAAATTGGATATCAGCCCAAAATCCTCCAGCAGCCGTACTAAATGGGGAAGACCCGTCTCTGGGTTCGTTACTAGGAATGTTATGTCGTCCGCGTATGCAGACGCAGAGAGGGTCCTTCCTCCTACTCTCAGTCCCTGTATCAGGGGGTCTAGTCTTATTTTTTGGAGGAAGGGTTCGAGGGCAAGGATGAACAGCGAAGGGGACAGGGGACATCCCTGCCTCGTTCCATTACCTATGTTGAACGGGGAGGAGAGGGAATCGTTAATTTTAAGCCTGGCATGGGGCAAGGCATAGAGGGAGAATATCGCTGTAACAAATTCTGGGGGGAAGTTGAAATTTAGAAGGACCTGCTCCATGTAGACCCAGTTTATGCGGTCAAACGCTTTTTCGGCGTCTGTACCCACAAAAGCTAATGGGATATTTTTGCTTTGGGCGTATCTTGCGGCATGTAGCAGTCGGAGACAACCGTCCCTACCCTCTCTCCCCCTGACAAACCCCGACTGTTCTAAGTTAATCAGTTTGATGATAACTTTTTCTATTCTTTTCGTTAGAATTTTCGCCCAGAATTTCATATCGAGGTTTATCAGGGAGATCGGGCGGTAGCTGCCGCAGGACTCCGGGTCCTTGCTTTCTTTGTGTACTAAAGTAATGTGCGCTTCCTGCGCCTGTCTCGGTAGGGGGGTGCCCTGCAACAATGCATTAAAGAGGTCCTTTAGATGGGGTATAAGGGTGCTTTTAAATGTTTTAAAGTAGCTTAATGAAAGTCCATCAGGACCTGGGCTCTTTCCGGGTGGGGCATTGTCTATAAGATCCTCTATTTCTTGGTCAGTGACCGGTGTCATGAATGCCTCTAGGTCCTCCTCTTCTATTTTTGGGAGGTCTAGGTCTCTGAGGAACTGGTTAATCTTCTCCTTGGCATTGAGAGTAGCTTCTTGAGTTAGAGGTTCTCTGAGATTATAGAGAGATGCGTAGAAGCTTCGGAATTCGTTCGCTATATCGGTTGTGGAGGAAACCCGTTGTCCGCAAGAGGTTTTGATGCACTTTATGTGATTCCTGGCTTTTGCTTTTTTGATGAGAGCAGACGTGTATCTGCTCCCTCTGTTACCCTGCGCGTACGTGATGTGTTTTAAATAAAGGTGTTTTTTATTAAATTTAGACTCCAGTATGAGTTTAAGTTCTTTCCGGAGCACAGTTAGTTCTTCCATGGAGGTCTTGCTGATCGAGAGCTTAGAGACTCGCTCTAACTTAGCAATTTGGAGGAGTTTGTTGTCTATTTCTTTTTGCTGTCTCTTTTTGGCTCTGGATCCCGCAGCAATTAGAAGGCCTCTGACAAACGCCTTATGGGCCTCCCAAACCAGAGGAACTGGTAGTTCGTCTGATTTGTTTAACTGGAAATATTCCTCTAATGATGTTTTCAGCTGTGTCCTCTCTTCCTCATTATCTAAGAGGGAGGGGTTGAGTCTCCAGCGCCATTCTCTGGGGGACTGAGGAGGCAGACAGAGGTTTATGTGGACCGGCGCATGATCCGTGACTAAGATGGAATCAATAGTCGCGTTTGCTACCTGTTGTAACAGGGAAGAAGATATAAAGATATAGTCGAGGCGCTGGAAGGAGGAGTGGACCCCTGAGAAAAATGTGTAGTCTTTAATATTAGTATTGAAGCTTCTCCAACCATCCACGACACCCGTCTCCACCAGGGAGCGTTTTAATTTATTTAACTTTTTTTGAGATATTCGGGATTTACCCTCTGAAGAGTCCAATAGGGGGCACATCGTAAGGTTAAGGTCTCCTCCTAGTATTATCTGACCACTGGCAAAATGTCTTAAGGCTTCTACTTGTTTCAGCAGCCATGGTATCTGGTTGGTGTTTGGAGCGTAAAGATTTGCTAAAGTTACTTTATTATTGTTGAGAACGCCCTTTAAGAATAGAGCCCTGCCTTCCTCGTCAGCATAACGCCCCTCACAGGTGAAGGTAAGAGATTTATGTAGCAAGATGGTAACACCCTTTGAGGCAGACGATGGGTGCGTATTGTGATACGCAAGGGGGAACTGTTTCCCCGGCAAGGACAGGCACCTGTCTCCCCTGAAGTGGGTCTCCTGCAAGAAAACAACCCTCGATCCATACCTTTTCAGAAGTACTGCAATGTGATGTCTCTTAGCTGGGGAGTTGAGGCCGTTCACGTTTAGAGTGGTGATTCGGATTATCTCATCCATAGCGTCTATGAAGAAGAGCTGACCTTTTCTCTTTCTCTAGTCGAATGTGAGAGATGGAAGATGATAAGAAAAAGCGTCAAACACCAATAATCTATACCAATCTGTCAATTCCAGAGATTGAAGGCGTATCAAGATCGGGTGGTGGATAGGGAAAACGCAAAGGAGGGCGAGAGACGGAAGGGGGTGTAAGGGGAGGTAGTACAAACAAACAGTAAACAAAGCAGAAAATACGAACAGTAAATACGTATCAGGGGGATACGTAGATGTGTTGTGAAACTGTCCCCCGGGTCGGCAGCCCTGGTTCCAACCCTGGATCAAACCAGCCACGGGAGACAGAAAAAAGAAGGGGGGGGCGAGTTGTCTAAGCCTCCAACACTGAGGGATAGGCAACTAAGAAATCCGCCTGATCCGTCAGGCGCCCCCCGGGTCCACGAGTCAAAAACTGTAAAAAAGAAAAGAAAAAAAAACAAAAAAAAAACGAAAGCTATACACATTTCAGCTTTTAGGAGAGAAACATTTTGTAAACAAGAGGTAAACCGATGCATATAGTTATACTAAGTGCTCTAAGGTAGTTTACATCATAACAAATACAAACTTGCGTCACTTGTTTGCATAAACCGCAGATAAAGTGAAGGAGAAGAAGAAGAGGGCTTCCAGCCGGGGGAGCCCACGAGCATCACAGGGGAGGATACATTTCGCGGGAAAGTCCTCCGGCATCCTCTCGGGACCAACTAAAATCAGGTCCGCTGGTCTGGGATCGGGATACAGCCACCTCTCATGATGTCAAGTGTCCAGGGTAGCAGTGGGATCTTTTGCCTTTTTCTTTTTCGCTTTCGGCGACTTAGGGTTGCTTGCGACCTGCCACGGCTCAGAAAGTGTTAGACTAGGTAATTTAGGGAATTCAGGCAGAGGCATCCAAGAGGGCAAATCTATCGGCTCAAGCTCTAAACTCTCCCAGCAGCTCTGTAGATCTTCTGGGGAGCGAACTAACAACCTTCTCCCTTTACCGGCTATGCTTATGCCGAAAGGGAACAACCACGAATAGCGAATGTTCTTTGCTCTTAAAACATCCAAGAGCGGGCGAAACAATCGGCGCTTCGCTAATGTTGTCGGGGAGAGGTCCTGGAAGATTTGAAAGTGTGCTTCTCCGTACTTAAGTTCCTTGTTAGTTCTTGCCGTTTTTAGAATCAGAACAGTGTCTTGGAAAGAAAGCAATTTACATATAATGTCCCGTGGGGGCTCAGAGGGGGCAGGTGTCGGTCTGAGAGCCCTGTGGATTCTCTCTATTTTTATTGAATTGGCTCTCTCTGCGCCCAATAGCTGCTGACAGATTTCAGAGGCTACCTTAGTAAGTGTCTCAGCAGCCCAGGACTCCGGCAGGCCCTTGAACCTCAAGTTACACCTCCTATTACGATTCTCAAGATCTTCTTGTGCTATGAGCGCTCGGTTGATACTGTCATGATGTTCCCGTAGAATTTTCTCCAAAGCGATCGCATGAGTGGAGACGGAGGTCGTTACTGACTCCAGCTCCTCCACTCTGCGCCCCATCTGCTTGACATCCTCTTTAATTTCAGTGAGGTCAGCGATTATAGGGTTCAGAGCACTAGCAAGTAGCTCTCTCATAAATCCCCTCGAAACCCCACATGAGTCCTCTTCATCTGAGGAGATCTCTCCCCCTCCGGTCTTACTGTTTGATGCAGCAGCTTCTGCCGCCGGCGCTATCTTGACTGACGGGTGCGGAGAGCGGGAGCCGCGCTCCTTCAGGTAGCGCTGCATGCCGGCTTGATTTTTTACTGTTCGGGGTGTGCAGGGTTGGTCTCCGATCCTCTCCTTCGTAGCTCTCCTCATTGTTTGCTCCTGGAAGCTTGCAAATAGACCCTCTAGGGCGCCATGCGGAGGGAGCTCCGGGCTTAAGCGGCCATCTTGCTCCGCGTCAGGCTCCGCCCCTCCTCTGCGGGGAGTTTGGTGTGTGGATGAGCGGTATGAGAGGGGGGGGGGGGGATGTCTCCCCACACAGCTCTATGTTCTTGTAGTAGGTGCTGAGCTGATGTGGGGGTCTCCCCTTATGCTTAAGGGTCTTTTGGTCTCTTCAGTAGGGTTTTGTGGCACTGTAGGCGCCGGCCCCCTCTCCTTTGGTGGCTCTCAGTGTTGTTGTAGTAGGGGGGCGAGGGGGAGGGGGGGTAGTGTGTCCCCCTGTGGCTCTTCTGCAGCCTGTAGTCTGGGGTCCGCAGCCTGCTGTGTGTTGCTTGTGGTGGGGTCTGAGTGCCTCTGGGCAGGTGTTGTCCCCCCTTCTGTGGATCAGGGGTCCCCCCTGATGTTTGCTGGGGTTCAATGGCCCTGCACTTGCGGCCCCCCCCTCTCGGGTGTCCCTCACCTCCGCTCCTCTGCAGCCTCAGGAGGGCAGGCCTTGGTCTCCTCTGATTCTGGGCCGGGTGCTGCTGTGGTCCGCTGTGTATTCTGGCCGCTGGAAACGGCCGCGCGCGATCGCCTCCGCAACTTCCGGTCCGGCGGGCCTGTAATTTAGCCCGGGGATTCTCCTGGAGGAGTAGGCCGCGATTCGGCAGATGCGGCCAGAGAGCTCCGGGTGGTCTCTATCGGGAGCTCTCCCTCCCGCGGTGTCAGCGGTATGCTCCTGGCCCTCGGATTGCACCTGAGTCGGGTGCAATCTCACTTGGCAGCACGTCCAGCTCAGGAGCTTCTGAGATGGCGCCCGTTGCCGCTGCTGGCTAGGCCACGCCCCCTTTTCTTCGGTACTTGATGTGTAAATAACTGCTTACAAAGCAGAGGGCTGAAAATAAGAGAGCGCGAGGGATGCAGCGCCACCCGAACCGCAGAACGCACGTATACAAATGGAGCGTTCTCCTGTACCGCTGCTGATGTGGATATATGGTATAATAATGTGGCGGGCGGTGGTGCGACGACACGTTCAGGAAGGCGCAGCACCGCATAGGCAGAGGCCAGAATGTGTTATACAAATGACCCTTTACTGCACTAGAAGCGGTATATATATATATCCGCTCCAGCGGACGGCTCCCTACTTAAACCTTGCATACATTTTTTCCAGCATTCTACTTTAAGGCCTTATTCACACAGGCGAGAACTCACGTGAGTTTTATGCATTGCGAGACTTGCATGAATCGTATGAACTTCATTATTGTGAATGGACCTATTTACCTGAGCCATATTTTTTCCCCTTGCTGTGAGGATGAATATTGCAGCATGTTCCTTCTTCGGGTTTTCCTTCGGAACGCATCGCCCGTTGTTTTCAGTGGGACCCTAAAAGACATTGCTCGGTGCAACCTAGACCGGAGAACCGGAAGTCTACGTCTCTCAGGTCCGTTTTTCTCTTGTAGACGCCTCTGATCATGGCGCCAGGCTACTTTACACTAGAAAGTAACAAGACGATGGCTGTGCTTCACAAGGCCATCCACATTCATTCAGCGGGAAATCTCTCTTTATTATAGAAATTATGGGTAATCGGAAAGTGACAAAATTAAAGTGTTCACGCCCAGTATATACAGACCGGAGCCAAGTTCATATCCCAACACACAACATTATCATATATGATACAAGGTGTATTGAAATATGATTGTACATAGATTAGTATGGGGCCCCCAGACAAGTGCCCATTAGACTCATGTGTTAAGATGGCACCACCTACGGGGTATTTGAGGTCGAGGCCTATGACCATATATAATGATGGGTGCTGCGGAGCATACATTACTCTCATGTTCTTTCTTATGTCTGCTAAGCCTCTGCTGGGTGTTGCGGAGCACACACTGCTCTCATGTCCTCTCTTATGTCTGATAGGTCTCTAATGGGTGATGTGGAGCACATGCTGCTTTCATGACCTCTATTATGTATGCTGGGCCTCAGTTGGGTGTTGCGGAGCACATGCTGCTCTCATTTTCTCTCTTCTGTAGGCTAGGTCTCTGCTGGGCGCTGCAAAGCACACATTGCTCTCATGTCCTCTCTTGTGTCTGCTAGGCCTCTGCTGGGTGCTGTGGAGCACATGCTGCTCTCATGACCTCTCTTATGTCTGCTAGGCCTCTGCTGGGTGCTGCGGAGCATACATTACTCTCATGTCCTCTCTTATGTCTGATAGGTCTCTAATGGGTGCTGCGGAGCACACGCTGCTCTCGTGACCTCTGTTATGTCTGCTAGGCCTCTGTTGGATGCTGCAGAGCACATGCTGCTCTCGTGACCTCTATTCTGTCTGCTAGGCCTCTGCTGGGTGCTGCGGAGCACATGCTGCTCTTATGTACTCTCTTATCTATGCTAGGCCTCTGCTGGGTGCTGCGGAGCACACGCTGCTCTTATGTCCTCTCTTATCTATGCTAGGTCTCTGCTGGGTGCTGCGGAGCACACGCTGCTCTTATGTCCTCTCTTATCTATGCTAGGTCTCTGCTGGGTGCTGCAGAGCACATACTGCTCTCAAAGACTAATACAGTTAAAATATCGCTGATTTTAACATGGAGGAATAAAATAGACTTTTAAAATTTTGCACCATATTTGCTGCCACTCCTTTTTCTTGATGGCATTTGGACTGTGTATATAGAGGTATTGGTTCTGATCTCTGAGTGGCGATCTGCAAGAGGAGATGGGAGCCTCAGCCCAAAAAATTTGCTTGGTCTAAGAGTGTGCTGCTGACGATACAAAGTGGTAATCCAATAGTAATAATACCTCCAGTAATGGCCCCAATACAGTAATAGTGGCCCTAATAGTAATACAGCCCCCAGTAATGGCCCCAATATAGTAATAGTGGCACCACTAGTGGCCCTAATAGTAATACAGCCCCCAGTAATGGCCCCAATATAGTAATAGTGCCTCCAGTAGTGGTCCAAATAGTAATGTTGCACGCTACATTGGCTTCAATGGTAATGATGCCCCAATAGTAATCCCAATAGTAATAGTGCCCTCAGTAGTGGCCTCAATAGTAATAGTGCTCCGCTCTTCCCTAAACTTGCTAAGTAAAAGTAAAAACATATCTCCTGGTCTTTGTGTGAGGATGAACAAATAAGTGGTAACTTTTAATAAGCCTGCCTACTCAATAAATAAACCTATGTATGTGATGTAATAGCCACTCAGAGATTTATGAAGGTAAGTGTCCCTCTGAGTGAAGTGTCGACACTAATAAATTCATTTCCTATGTGCCCTGGGTGTCGCATCAGAGGTCACATCATACATCAAATGGGGGCTCGTGCGGGACAGCTGATGAAAACTGCATTTTTGCATCTGCTATTCTTTGCAAGTGGGGACAAACAGCCTGAGGACTGGACCAGAAGTGGCCCCTCCCAGCGGATTTCTGCTGGGAACTTTGGAACGCTCTTGTAGACTGCTTGTCTGACCTTAAAAGGGACTATGGATCTGAATGTTACATGGGGAAGTTTTGAATTCAGCTGAAAAGGTAAGAACCCAGGTTCTGAAGTATATTCTGAAGTTGTGAAATAGTATGTTTTGTGATTGTAAAATACTATGCCCTGTCGAGTAATGTTAGCGATTGGTCTTAGACAACCGCAGGTAAACGACCTATCCCATTAGGATAGCTTAGGATCGTGATCAAATCATAGACAAATTCTTAGTATCTTCATCAGATTTTGGAAGGAAAGACATTTTGTCTTTAAGTATACCGTGGTAACAGTCCAGCGAGAAAAAACTTTGTTAAAAAAAACTTTGGAAAACTCAACAGTTATTTTCAGTGCATAGAGAAAATGCATAGTAATAACAACCAAGTATGGGCAGTGTGAGCATCTAGCTCAGCAGAGTATGTTTGCTCAACTCTAATTACCAACTTGGCAACAGTCTTGATTTAGAATTGCTTGAAAAGATTGGAATTTTGGATTATATGTTTTCCTATGTCGGATTACAATTAAAGTACTATGTATTAAAATGTTATATACCAAGGAATGTCGCATATTGATGGTTAAGAACAGTGGAATTCGTCCGCACCCAATGAAAAAGAAAAAAATCTCCTAGACAAAGAAAAGAGAAAGAAAGGATAAGAACTGTGTTGCCACCCAGTGTTATTATGTATGGGAAGGCTGGACAACCCACCCTTGTCACTGCCCTCTTTGATAGATGTTTTACCCACTTCCGATGTACCTTAGGTGCAGCCAGAAGTAGAACACAGAAAGGGGCAGGATGAGGAGGAAGAAAGGGAGGTCTACAAACATAGACGCAGGGAAGGAGAGGTGTTAGGCTGTATTACTGGGATTTCTGGTTCTGTGAAATTCCAGGAGAAAAAAATGCCACAAGTGGGGGATAATTTATCTGGCTGGGTGACAATTTCTTGTTAGCCAGTCCCCACTGATAGACTGCACATTTATAGAGGAAGATGGTTTCCTAATACCCTGGTGTGTTCTCCAGGCATGGTGTTTGTATTTGTGTGAACAGTGATGTGTTCTAGGTGTCTGTGCAGGTGGAAGACATTCGGTGTATGAATAGCCCTGTTCTGTGTGTTATGCATTCCCTTGTGTGATGGTGGGCGCTGTGCCCTGCCCTGCTAGGGACTGCTTACCATCTAGGGCTCGCTAGGTACTTGGTTTCCAGCATGGGATTGTTCCTATTGAGACGATCGCACCGCATGCGGGCAGGTTTCATGTTGAAGTTGTCTTGTGAGAACCTGTGACTATGCATGTTTCATCTTGTTTTTTATGTTATTCCCCTATCCCATATAGGGTCAGCTAGTGGCAGGTAACCTGCTGTATAGGCAGGTCCCTTCTCTGACTAAAGTTCATTAGGGTAAGTTTGTTTCCTTGTTGCTGTTGTCTTTATTATTTTGTACTGTTTGGTGTGCAATAGCGTAGTGTTTCCGGTTAGGAACCCAGCAGACATGACAGGAGCGTTCACACCACTGGGAATACGCCCCCCTAAGATCCTCTCCAGGTGTAACAAAATCTAAGAATGCCAAGCCCATAACGTCCCTCCAGGAAACTATTATGGCAGATAGATATATTGCTTTTCTGTATATCCCCTTATACCAGTTCCAACCTTCTGAACTGGAAAAACAGCACTCCCTCATTCTCTGAAAAAGTGCAGAAAAAGATGGAATTGTTGGAAAGTATCAGGAGCACTCACAAGCTCACTTAAGGGGATTGTCAACACCTTCTTCATACTCTGTTTAGTATTGAAGAATTTTGCTGTTTTGACACAAGTTTTGGGGAGTACCTGACAGAGCACAATCCCACATGATATAGCAAATGCAGCTACTCATGTAACTGCCATATCTGATGATGGAGGATGCAGTCTAATGGTACATAAGGAATGTTATAATGCAAGGTGTTCAAAAAGCTGGGAAGAAACCTATGAATTTGTCTAAAATGGCAGAGGTGACACAAGGTGCAGATGAAAATCCTGCTGCTTATTTTGAAAGATTGTGTGAAGCATATAGAATGTATACGTGCTTTGACTCCTCCCAAGCTGTAAACCTGTTTATAATTCATTTCTCTTTTGGTGCTGAAGCATCTAGTGATATTAGAAGAAAGTTACAGAAGCAGGAAGGTTTTGCTGGAATGCATGCCACACAATTGCTGGAGACAAAGGACTGTTAAAGTGAAAAAGAAGGCAGACTTACTGGCTACAGCAATCCAGTCAAGACAGCCCCATACCCCTGTACAATCCCCAAAACAACCCACCTCCTTCATATGCTCAGAAGGGCAGGTCCCAACAACGCCCCATTTATAGAGACCAATGCAGAAGGTGCAGAAAGCATGGTCACTGAAATAGAGACTGCACCCTCACTTCCTCTGCTCATACAGGAAGAGAAGGAGGAAGGGGCCAGGCCCAAAATGGCTGCTACCAGAGACAAGCACATGGCAGAGCCACTCAGACCCGCCCCCACCAACCTTCATCTTATTCTGCTCCTATTGTACTGCAGTATGAAGATAATTCCGAATGAAAGCGACCAGGTTCCTATCTGCTGGGCCCCCAGGAACCTATGGTCAGAATAAATATAAGGGGGATTCATTATGTGAACTTTACAGTTGATACCAAGGCAGAACATTCAGTTATAAGTCAAGAACTAGAACCTTTTTCACGCAGGACAGCCCAAATTATGGGAGCTACTGTACAAGGCGGGAAGCATCACTTTATTGTACCATGGCAATGTACCTTGGGAGACAGAAAAGTCACTCATCAATTCCTGTGTCTACCAGACTGTCCAATACCACTTTTGTGTCCTTTGAACTGGATGGACAGATGACTTTACAACTTGGAAAAGATGTTCCAACACCTTCCCACATCCTTTTGCTCACAGTACCTCAAGCGGAAGAATGGAGATTGTTTACTGTAATTCATGAGCCAGATCACTTAGGCCCCACCCTGGATCTAGTAATGAAACTACCAGGAGTATGGGCAGAAGATAATCCACCAGGACTTGTTCATAATATACCCCCATTCTCAGTACAGCTGAAACCAGGGGCATGACCGCTGTCCATAAAGCAATATCGCTTGCTATCTGCTGCCTGCCATGGCATTGCACTACATCTGGAGAAGTTTGTGAAGTAGGTATCCTGAGGAGATACCAATCACCCTTGAACATCCCCCTTTTGCCTGTAAAGAAGCCCGAGACAACAGAGTACTGACTTTTTCAGGATCTCAGAGCGGTAAATCAAGCTGTGGTTACTTTGCATTAGACAGCACCCAACCCATACACTTTGCTCGGACTGATACCAGGGGAAGCAACCCACTTTACTGTGCTGGATTTGAAAGACGCTTTCTTCACCATCAGGCTGACAGAGGACAGTCAGCTTATCTTTGCCTTCTAATGGGAAGATCTAAAAACTGGAGAAAACTACCAGCCTAACTGGACCTGTTTGCCCCAAGGGTTCAAGAACTCACCCACACTTTATGGAGAACCTCTTGTTACTGATCTGAGGAAACTCTCTCTCTTCCCAGTCAGGCACTGTATTGCTACAGTATGTGGATGACCTCTTCATAATTGGGTCTACCTCTGAACAATGTCTGCAGAACACTGAGGCAGTGCTTCGTCATCTCTATGAAGCCGGATACAAAGTCTCAAGGAAGGAGGCACAGATCTGCCAAGCAACTGTCAAATACCTGGGATTTCACAATGTCTCACAAGGTAAGAGACAACTGGGAGTTGAAAGAAAGCAGGCCATCAGCAATATCCTGTACCAATCACCAGAAGAAGTCAGGGAATTCCCTGGAGCTGCTGGATTCTGCAGAATATGAATACCTGGCTTTACTGAAATGGCCAAACCCCTCTATGAAGTCACAAAGGGAAGTGAAGATGTCCCCTTCTGCTGGGAATAGGAACAAACAAGGGCCTATGACAACATCAAGCAGGCTCTCCTAAAAGCACCTGCATTTGCCTTGCCTAACCCATAGAAACCTTGAGTATGAACTGTATGTTCATGAAAAGAAGGGACTGGTGATCAGAGTTCTCACCCCGATTATGAGATTATGGCATCAACCTGTTGCCTATCTCTCCAAACAACTTGACAGGTGGCCATAGGATGGTCTCCCTGCCTGAGAGCACTGGCAGCAACAGTGGCCTTGGTTATGGAGGCTGACAAGCTTACCTTGGGTCAAGATCTCATGGCAAGGGTGCCTCATTCTGTTTTAACTTTGATGGAAGCCACTGGTCACCACTGGCTGAAAAATGCTCATGTGACTAAGTACTAAATGTGAAAACCCAAGACTGAAGTTGGAAGTGTGTACCACTCTAAATCCAGCAACCCTGTTGCCCCCTAGAACTGGAAAACCTGACCATAACTGCTGTGAGGTGATGGATGAAGGTATGCACTATGCTGGATATCTAGTGGTCACCCTTCAGACTACTATAGAAGCAGAACTGCTGCCCAAAGGAACTTCACCTCAAAAAGCAGAACTTATTGCACTTATCAAAGCCCTACAGCTGGCAGCTGGGGTGAAAGTCCATCACTGACTCAAAGTATGCCTTCCTCACTCTCACTGTTCATGGGGCCCTGTACAAAAAAAGGGTTTAATCACTTCAGCGGGTCAAGAAGTAAATCATGCTCTTCTCATTCTGGAATTTTTAGAAGAGATGTGGGTCATTCACAGTAAAGGAAATCAGAAGGGAGACTCACTTGTTGCACAGGGAAACAGAAAAGCAGATACTGCTGCCACGTGGGATGCCACTCTTCCAAATGCCGAAAGTACTGTCAAGCTACAAGCCCTTTTCCTGGATCCCCTCAGCAACTGGAACCCTTGCTACAATCGAGATGAACTGTAATGGCTAAAGATGGAAGATTAAAAATACACACCTGAGGGCTGGTTCATCTACTCAGATGGAAGAATTGTGATCCCGACAGCACTAGCAATGGAGATTGTCAAGAAAGTACATGAGGACACAATATGGGTCCACCACTATGGAAAATCTAATCCAAGATGTGCTGTATATCCTAAGACTTACCAGTATTACTAAGGCGATCACCAGAAAATGTGTCATGTGCGCTAAAAATAGTCCCAGACAAGGACCTCTGAAGACTCCAGGGATATAATCTTTTAGAGCAACTCCCTTCCAAGATGTACTAGTGGACTTTACTCAAATGCCTGAAGCTGATGGATGGGAGTATCTTCTGGTCTATGTCTGCACATTGATGGAGTGGTTGGAGGCCTACCCCACTAGGACTGAGAAATCAACCGAAGTGGCCAGAGCACTACTGAGAGACATAATTCTAAGACACGGCTTACCGGTGCCAATTGGGTCATACAACGGATCAGCCTTTGCCGCGGAGATTTTACAAGAGCTAGCCAGCTGCCTCAAGATCAAATAGAAATTACACACTGCCTACAGACCCTAAAGCTCAGGAAAGGTTGAACGTATTAACCGAACTTTAAAGCTTGCTTTAGGGAAGCTCTGTCAGGAGACTCACCTAAAATGGCCACAAGTCCTACTCATTGCTCTGCTTAGAATCAGGTCTGCCATCGCCAAAACAGGAAAAAAGGTTACCTATATGTTTTTAGATACTGCTGTGTACTTCTTTTACTTCCAGGAAAAGACGTCTGGGTGAAAGATTGACACCAGATGGCCTCTCAAATCAAGGTGGAAGTGGCCATACACCATTATTGTATCTACCTGGACTGCTGTTAAAGTTGCTGAGATGGGACCTTAAATCCACGAGACCATTGTCAAAGTGGCCTACACTGACTGTGCCTGCTTACCACACCCGACAGATGCCCTGAAGCCCCCATAAAAACCTCCCTAAATGCCTTAGACCAGACTGAGATCTTGCCCCCTACTGGAAGCTCAGAAAGTGGGGAGGCACCAGCTAACAGATAAGTTAACTAAACAGAGACAGTGGTTTTCCACACAGAGACCTTGTTTTCCCTCAAATATCTAGGAGAGGGGAGAGCTACAGCTGCAAGACAACAAGAAGAATTAAGAACTTACTAAAGACTGTGTTGGGGGATTACTCTCCATACAGATTTGGATTTATGCCAATAATTGTGATAAATATATACAGGAAGCTAGAACAGGTACATGCATTACAAGAACATAAGTGTACCATATTTACTACACGTGTAAGGAGAGACAAGTAGGGGGTTGCACATACAGCAAGTCCACCTACCACATGTGTGAACAAGATTCACAGATCATATGCTATAATCCAGTATATCCTCCCTCTAAAACATGGATAGACACTGATGGAGCATGGGATACTCAGGCTACACTCAAGTCTATAGAGTTAGAAACCTCTAAATTAGGATGATAGGCTATAGGCAAGTGATAGCTTTCAAAGGGAGGAAAATGTAGTACAAGGATTTATAAGTTATTGTTTCTCTGTTATAAGCCCAAAGGCTGAAGCATATTATATATTGTTCTGTTTCTTACATCTGTATCTACCAAATGAAATGTAGTTACTGTATACTAATGTTACCTTTAGTAACTTCCCTTCCTCTTGGTATAAATGTAGTTGACTAAAAAATGTTTTTCTCTAATGAAAGTAGATACAGTCTACTGAGCTATGTATCTAATCCTCTGCTGTGTGATACAGTCTGCCGATCTGTAGCTGATATACACTGTGTAATCAGATACCAGAAACATAGTTGCTAGAATTCACCCACTAACCTCTGGTCTTTGTGTGAAGATGAACCTAAAAGGGGTAACGTTTAATAAGCCTGCCTACTGAATGTATAAACCTATGTATGTGATGTAATAGCCACTCACAGGTTTGTGAACGTAAGTGTCCCTCTGAGCGAAGTGTCGACACTAATAAAGTCATTTCCTACGTGACCTGGGTGTCACATCGGATGTCACATCGTACATCATTATGTTGGCCGAATCCCAGATATGAGTCATTGATGTCTATTTTTCCTCCTACTGTGGAGAAGGCCACAATGATCCCAGCTGGCTGCTGCTGTGGTCGAAACCCACCTGACAGATAGGGGGTCACCCCAACTTCCACCTCTGCCTGATTCTTCAATAGGTAAATCAGTCCACCCCTAGTGGGTATCATCCATCGCTCTTCATCAGCACTGAATTTTATAGGGTTTTATTACTATATTCTCCCACTAAATCTACCATAAGTGTGCGATCACACAAAACAGAGCAAATACTGTTTATGGGGGCACTCTAGATGCTGCTGTTAAAAGGGCTCACTGTATGGTTTTATAATAGGGGGCGCACACTAGATTATACTACTCACTTAAGCACATGTGCTGTCTGTAAATACAAATAAAAGCGCTCTGTCACACCTGATTATAAGGGCTCTCTGTCAGTCGTTGGTTATGAGTTTTTTTTCTCTCACTGATTATAGGGGGTCTTTCTGTCTATGATTATAAGTGGTCTCTCTGTCACTAATTATGGGGTCTTTGGCAGATAATATTAATGGAGACGTACTCTGACTGGTTACCACTGTTTATAAGGACACTCTGACTTTTTCCACTTATGGGGACACTCTTACTTATACTTGTAGTGACCCACAACAGTCACTAAGTGGTGTTGGGGCCTTTTTACACAAACCAATCAATTGTATTTCAAATAGCCGACATCCGTGAAGAAACATGCTTACCGCAGGAGAGGAAGGAGTTAACATCTGTATCCTCAATTGCCTTCAAATGAACCAATTAGTGAAGAAAGGAGGAAACTTTCCCTAATTTATCATCTAGTTTTTATGTTACCAATGAAGGATGATTTATTTAAAAGGTTCTTTGAGCTGCTGTGTGCCCGTCAAGTGCCAACGCCGCCCGTCTCCTCAGCGAGGAGCACTTTATCGACAGCACATTGTAAACCCGGGTGACAATGTAGAAGTGGTCCCTGAAGAAAGAGGAGGAAGAGACACGAACCGAGTAAAAATAGAGCTGATTATGCATGGAGGGAGATGGTAGCGCATTTACATAGCGAGCGATGCGACATCTCTGTGTGTCTGCCAGGCGGCTGTGATGGGCTTCACCTGTGATGTCTGTCTATTGTGTCATTGTATCGTCGCAAACCGCAGAAAGGAAGAATTAATGATCGCCTCTAGAGGAGTGACGTACCGCGCCAGTCATCCCGCCACTCAAACTGAGGAGGATTTCAAGACTCTGCAGCCAATTAATTTCACATATGGTCAAACTTTATTTGCACTAAAATAATTGTGAGCGAGACTTTCAATGTCTTGGAATGACAAAAGCGAGAAAAGAAGTTTTCTATATCAACAGAGATGAGCGCCACGCGGCAGAGCCCGCTCTACACATTCATCCTCCACGCCACAATATTTCTCTGACTAAATCTACTTATTTGGTACTGATTTTGGGTTATTAGCACTCTTTATACCCAAAGTTGCATTGAGATTTCTTCTACTCGCTCTGTACTGCAGTAGATCCGCTCTTTGCTGTCAGTCAGGTGAACTTTTGGCAACACTGACTGCCCTCTTTATCAGCCCCCATCTAGTAGCGCTGGACTACTTTGGTCTTCAGACCCACAGCAATTCGTCGTTGTGTAAATTCCATGAGGTCATGAAATGGTTCTGCAGGAATATCGGCCCCTGCGGACAGGAAGCTTCTTGTAGTCGCCACAGATTAGATAGCGATACTGACATGTTCTGACCAGCTGACAGGAAGGGGTCAGCGATTCATGCTGCTTACACCAAATTCTGACCTCTCATCAGCGACAGAAATATGGACCCATCTGACCAGGAGATGTTTTCCCGCTGCTCAGTGATACCAGTTTTGCGCTCTTTTGCCTGCTGGAGTCTTTGTTTTCTGTTTCTTTTAGACATAATAGCCCATCTGTGCGGAGGAACAGCGAGTTGTGCGTTCAGACACGTTAGTTGGAGCTCCAGCGTTGTATTCGGCTGACTGTGCAGCCTGTTGGTCAGAACAATTCTGGAGATCCTCCTCTGACCCCTTACAGTGATGAGTTGCTTCCGTCCACAGGATCCCCTTTCGCAAGGTGTTTTCCTCGATTGCGCCATTCTCTGTATACTCTCCACACCGTTACATGAGAAACCCCCCATGGTTGGCGGTGAGACCCCGGCTAGTCTAGCACCGATGACCGGCCTCATTGAAAGTCGGTCCGATCGCTGGATTTTCCCATCTAATGTGAACTGACATGCAGAGAATTTCCATACAGAGAAGCGCCAATCGTGAGAGAGCCATGGAACTAATAAAAGGGCCATTCAGTGTATATTTTAGTCTTATCTGTAATACCCTGATCTCTGGTAACGGTGAAAGCAATAGGAAATTGACTCTCGATGCAAATGAAGAATGAAACAAGTCAAAATCAGTACAATGAAGAAAGTTTGGCAGTGACTTATTGTGTTATATAGCTTTAAATAAAGTGGAATGTTCTTAATACGTAGTTCTTGGCTGCTGCGATTGCTGGAGGTCTTTTTTCTTCCGGGTATGTTGGCCTGTTATACTTGCCTGAAGCAAAACACTTCAGGCAAAGATGTCACACGTCACCCAACACCCTTCTAAAAAATATCACACGCTATGTGGGAATGAGCAGGTGACGCTCTGATGTGGTGACTGCTGCAGAATCGCATTACTTCCATCATGTCATCAACGTGGAGTAGGAAATACGTCTTCTACACATGTAAATAAGCTGATGCCGAACACCAGTAACCTGACGTGTTAAGAATGGATGCTCCCGTGGAGGGTAAAAGCCGTTCGGCTGTCAGCGATTCAGCATGGACCCCGCTTCTCTAATCCAGCTGTGATGGCTGAGGAGGTCACGTTCGACCATTCATTTCCCCTGTAGCAGTTGCCCTCATAAGGCAGCTCTATTGTAGTCCTGAGCAGAGGACCCTCACTATATGATGTCCATATGCCCTAATAGGGGACAGTTCCTTTAAGCTTGGTTGACCCTTTGATGACGCAGTCTATTCTGAACATAAGGATGTAACGATTTTGGGGGGATTTTTATCTCCACTTTTCACGAGCCGTCACTTTTTTATCTTTCTGTCCCTATGGCTGAATGAGGGTTTGTTCATTGTGTGGAGAGCTGTAGATTTTATTACCACCATTTTTGGAATGCATATAAGGTACTACCTGATATTCCCAGCTTTGCCCGAGATAATTTGGTATAGGTGTTTACGTGTTGTTCGCACTGAAAATTTTATGAAGTGGTACTTACTTCAGAAGAACCGAGGAATAAAATATGTATATACATAGAAGAGTGTTAGATTCTCCTCAGACTGCATGAACCAATGTCCCTCTGCAGAATGTAACATCCCCTCCCACTCTCCTCACTTTTTACCCTTAAAGGTAACACCCCTTTTTATTCACACTTACCCCCAGTCTGGAGGTTGCAGCCCCTTCTTAGCCTTAAAAGCTCCATCACTGCAGTCCCTGGCCTCTTCCTTATGTACTTTACAGCCTTCCAGTATATAGTCATCAGTATATACATATAAAGGGGAGGTAGATTCTCCTCAATTTATACACATAGAGGTGAGGTAGATTCTCCTCAGTATATACCCATAGAGGTGAGGCAGATTATCGTCCCTATATACACATAGAGGAGCATTAGATTCTCCTCAGTATATTGACATAGAGGGGAGGTAGATTCTCTTCAGTATATACAGAGATGTGAGGTAGATTCTCCTCAGTATATACACATAGAAGGGAGGTAGATTCTCCTCAGTATATACACATAGAGGTGAGGTAAATTCTCCTCAGTATATACACATAGAAGTGAGGTGGATTCTCCTCAGTATATGCACATATAAAAGTGAGGTAGATTCTCCTCACTATATACACATAGAGGGGAGGTAGATTCTCCTTAGTATATACACATAGAGGTGAGGTAGATTCTCCTCAGTATATACACATAGAGGTGAGGTAGATTCTCCTCAGTATATACACATAGAGGGGAGGTAGATTCTCCTCAGTATATACACATAGAGGGGAGGTAGATTCTCCTCAGTATATACACATAGAGGTGAGGTAGATTCTCCTCAGTATATACACAGAGAGGGGAGGTAGATTCTCCTCAGTATATACACACAGCGGAGAGGTAGATTCTCCTCAGTATATACACATAGAGGTGAGGTAGATTCTCCTCAGTTTATACACAAAGAGGTGAGGTAGATTCTCCTCAGTATATACACGTAAAGGTGAGGTAGATTCTCCTCAGTATATACACATAGAGGTGAGGTAGATTCTCCTCAGTATATACACATAGAGGAGCATTAGATTCTCCTCGGTATACACACATAGATGTGAGGTAGATTCTCCTCAGTATATACACATAGATGTGAGGTAGATTTTCCTCAGTATATACACATAGAGGTGAGGTAGATTCTCCTCACTATATACACACAGAGGTGAGGTAGATTCTCCTCAGTATATGCACACATAGAGGGGAGGTAGATTCTCCTCAGTATATACATATAGAGGGGAGGTAGATTCTCCGCAGTATATACACATAGAGGTGAGTTAGATTCTCCTCAGTATACACACATAGAGGTGAGGTAGATTCTCCTCAGTATATACACATAGAGGTGAGGTAGATTCTCCTCAGTATATACACATAGAGGTGAGGTGGATTCTCCGCAGTATATACACATAGAGGTGAGTTAGATTCTCCTCAGTATATACACATAGAGGTGAGGTAGATTCTCCTCAGTATATATACAGAGAGGTGAGTTAGATTCTCCTCAGTATATACACATAGAGGTGAGGTAGATTCTCCTCAGCATACAAATCATTTCCCTAGGCTTTATAGTTTCTGAGAAAAGAAGTAGCTTGTGTATCGCGTATTTTCACGCTTAGAATTGAATACTGAAGTTGTGACCCTTTAACTTTTCTTGTTCAGGATGTAAAGAATGGTCATGCCAAATTTCATGTTTGTGCAGTTCAGATATGTATTATTAGTACATAGGGAGTCACTTATGTTTGCACTTAGAATTGAATAATCAAGTTGCAACCCCTTTACTTTTCCTATTTACAATCTAAAGAATGGTCGCGCAGTGACCGAGAAGCGGGCCATAGCCTAGGAGACCGAGGGGATTAGTTGTAGGCCCTTGTTAAGATAGCTCTACTATCTCCCACCCGGAAGGTAACCAGGGGCCCGTCCAACAGGGCTTTGGGCAGTGTATTAAAGTGGGGGTAACCGGGGACTTGGTTGCCTGGTTTCTTTTGCTGAATTGTCACTGGTGATGCCACTGTTCCTCCCTCTGCGGTGATGCTGGGTTATTGAAAGATAGTCCACCTATAGACTAGTTTAAAACAAAGCCAGGAACAGTCTGCAATGTTGCTTTACTTATAATCCAATATTAAACAGTTCAAAAGTACATAAATCCAATACAGCAAGGCTATAGACAAAATTAGTGGTGAGACAGGGAGGCAGAACACAGGATGAATACCGGGCCCACAGTCCTAGTTATCTGTGCAGCTCCGCTCCTGGAAAATCGCACGCTCTTTTGATTGAAGCCTGTACAGCTCCGATGTCGGAAGACGTCCGGCAGAGTATTTTTACTTTATATTACTGGCCACTCTGTTGTCAGGGGCCTCTCCAGCATGTCCCATATGGCAGTACTGGCTCTAGCCAGCAGATGGTGCCATTGTAAAATGGCAGAAAGAAAAAGCCCTCTAGGAAACCCTGAATCCAAAATTGGAGTGCAAAGGGTTAAAGTCCCTTGACAGAATTCAATGAGGGGTTTTTTTTGGATTACGAGCTATAGCTGTTATTGGTACTATTTTAGGGTACATACAGCTTTTTGAACAATTTTATTGCATTTTTTTGGAAGGCAAAATGCACAAAAGAAACATTTTGGCTTAACTTTTTTGCCTTTTTTTATAACGTTTACTATGCAGGATAAAAAGTGTGTTTAATTTATTGTACGGGTCATTATGGATGCAATGATACCAAAAGTGAGTTTTATAACTTTTTTTTAGGCCTCAGTCGGACTAGAGTGTTTTTTTACGTGCTTATGTGCGCGAAAAAAATGCGCTCCTCGCATAAGCAAAAATGCTGTGACAGAGGAGCCTGATGCTATCCCATTGATTTCAATGTCATTCAGTGAATGACAGCTGAGCATTGCCTCTGATTGGTCACATCACTCAACCAATCAGAGGCAGCACTTTCAGAAGGCGGAGATTTTTTATTTCCCGGCCACCAGAAAGACAGAAGAAGACTACTGGGGTCAGGGAGAAGAGCCGGACAGCGTTTCTAGGTGAGTTAAGATTTTTTTATTCTGCAGCTATGTGGTACAAATATAATTGGCTATTTGTAGCCCTCCGTTTTGTCTTTCATCCCCATTTTGTATTTTACATACGAATAGCTATGAACATTCATGTGGACTTCAAACCTGTTTGGTGTAGGAAGCTTTGATGTAACTGTGAAATGTGTATGCGACTTGTTAGTTCTTTGTATAAGATAGAGGTCTAACATATGTATATTGGTCTTACTTATACAGAACAATGCTACCTGCTTTTACTACAATTCCATTTGTATAGGTTTGTTTGAGCTCTGTCCATATACATTGTATGGCCAGGAATCTGTTGAGTCTTGTTAATCCTGTGATACCATCAGCATTGTCTAGGGAATTGAGTTGCTGATTCTGAACTTTTGATCAATGAAACTGGCTCCTTCAGATGGTGGGGGGGGGGGTCTCAGATTGATAACATCTTGGTTTGCAAAGCTTGGAGAATATGGCCTATGACTCAGCAAGTTATACTAGTATAAAGGACCGGAGAGAGTTAGGAGTGGTAGGAGTTTTTGGAATGAAGCAGTAGTAGCTGTTGGGATCTAGGAGGAGAAGCTCTTGGAATTTTTGATGGAAGGATGAGAAGCTTTGAGTAGTAGATGAGTATGTCATCTGCTGAACCCCTAGAAGTGAGGGAACCTTTGGTGATGGTAATATGTGATCTGTAATCTTTTAGGTAATAATGTAACTTGCTATTTTTATACTTTATGTAACATCTACAACCTTTATGCTTTGTATATAGCTATTATCATTTGTATATAGATATTATCCTTTGTATATAGATCCGATAGTTTACAAATGTAGGACAATTATTCACCATTATGCTCAATTATCATTTGGTTTTAATAAATTCTTATTGGTAACCCTTTTATAGTGTCTTACTCTCTTTAAAGCGTAATCTGAACTAAGTCTTGCTCCTTGCAGCAATACATAAATGGCGCTGTGAACAGGATTACGCAGAGAGTAATATACTAGTTTGCTTTAAAGGAAAATTTTGATAAACTGATATTTGAAGAATTTCTTCTGATAATCTGGCATAGTGTGAAAATGTCGTTATTTAAGAGATTTAAAAAATCGGTATTTAAGAAAAAAGAGGTTTTTGATAAATCTGTTGATATTCCAGGGTGGAATAAGGCACCCTATAATGTATTGGCTGCCGAATGGTCACAGTGTGTTGGATTAGGTGAGCCCTGGGATGATGTGTTGGAGGGTGTAGAGCCCGTGGATGTTGTGAGATGTTTGCAGAAAGTAAAAGTAGAAAAAGACAAAGAATTTGTTTCTGTGTGTCGGAGAGGATGGATATTGCTGAGTGCATATCGGAAGATGCACAATAAATATCAGAGTGCGTTGCAGGAAGTGCAGCAACTGGAAAAGGAGATGTGTGATGTGCGTAGCTCTCTGGTGATGACCCAATGTCAGAACAGCTTGCTTATGGATAAAGCAGATCAGTACAGTACAGTAGCAGAAAAGGCAGTTGTCAGGGTCGCACAATACAAATACCGCAAACGCAGAGGGAGAGTAAATAAGAAAAAGGTTCATACTGTAGTGGCCAAGGCAGGAGTTGATTGGGACCCTAATAAGTGGGATGGAGATATCTGGGACTCTTCCTCAGATGAATCTGAGCATTTCTCGGAATCTGCTGAGCAAGTTGGGCATTTTAATGAACATAGAAAAATTAATCCGCCTCCTGTAAAAGCAAATCCCGTCATGAAGTGCAGAACAGTGAGCGCTCCAAAAGGACCAGTGAAAAGAGATGTAGTGGAGGAGTTTTCACAGCAGGAATTAAGTGACATTCATGAAAGATTTGCACAGAAACCATATGAACCATTAATAACTTGGATAGTGAGATTGTTTGATGGCGGAGCGGATAGTATATGTGTAGATGGTAAAGATGCACCCAAATTTGTTAACGTGTCAACTGACCCAGTGGTAGCTGAAGCATTCAGGACTTTACAAGTCCAGCAGGGCCGATCCACTCTACTAGATGTGGTGGCGACGGCTATAAGATATAAATATCCTACTGATTCTGGTTGGCCGCACACAGAGAAGCCTTGGTATACTCTGTATGATTGTATGCAGAGAATTAAGGAAGAAGTGATGAAACATGCAATTGTGATGAATGAGCAAAATGATCTGATGAGAAGAGTGTTGACTACATGTGTTAGGAATAAGATGATCAAAACCGCTCCCCCTGCATATAAAGAAGTAATCATGCCTGTATTGATAAATCAGACTGGACATCCGGTGGCTGAGGTTCTGGAAGCTGTAAGGCAGTTGGGAGATTTGGGAGACTTTGGTCCGGTCCTTAATGAGGACGGATCACAGCAAGATCAAAATCCAAATTGTACTAGAAGAACTAAGGTGAATCAAAGTGGAGTAAACAGGAGAGATATGTTTATAGCTTTATTGAAAGCTGGGGTCCCATGGGAGAAAATAGATGGGATCCATACAGATGAGATGTGGAAACTGTATAAGAAAAGGGGATTATATGACCCCGGGGGAGAATTGG
Source organism: Eleutherodactylus coqui (assembly GCF_035609145.1). Lineage (NCBI taxonomy): Eukaryota > Metazoa > Chordata > Amphibia > Anura > Eleutherodactylidae > Eleutherodactylus > Eleutherodactylus coqui. The sequence continues at coordinate 166,509,291 of NC_089845.1, forward strand.
GGAAAAACATACCTGATAGAACCCCAAATGCTCCAATGTGGGATTATAATGATTATAATCTTTTGTTTAATGTGCTTTTTGTCTCACTGTACTTTTATTTTTCCTTTTCTTCAAGATAACAGGTGATGAGAGATATTTCGGCAAGGATGTACTGGCTGAGATCTTTGGCTTTGAAAAATAAATGTTTTTCCTTTTTCTAATATGTTTTGTTTTACAGGGTAGACTTCAAGACTGTTTGTTTGAGGGATGGGATGCTAACAACCCATTTGTTTGTTTCTAGGGATAACCTTGGTCATTCATTGACATCTGATATCGCCTTACAATAGATGGTGCTAGTTTTTGCTTTTGTAAAAAAAAAAAAGAAAAGGCCTAAATTCAAAGAAGGTTTTTTGTTTATTTTTGGGAGCTCCACTGCATATGGAGTTCAGAAGAACTCATATGTGTTGGAAAAACTGACAATGTTTTTATTCTGCATATTAGATGCAGGAAGACCCCCTTGTTCAATGTCTAATGTTTGTCTGTGGTCTGTCTACATGTTAATTGTTTGTATATGTTCAATGTTTGTGGATCCTGGTAACAGGTTTCTGAGAAAATGCAGAGTGTAATACAAAGGTATGCAAATGTATGGTTCCTTGTATTATATTATATTGTTTGTTTACATAGTAAGATATGTCTACTGTATGTAGAAGGTATTTGTGCTATAATGAAGATAGTTTAGAAATATTAAAAGTATTCATTTGCTACAACAGAAACTTAATCAGGTCCCTCTGGGCAGAGTTTGCTTTATTGATAATTTTGACCTACAGATTTTTGTTTTATCTGTTTTTATGGAGGGGTGAAGAAAAGCACACAAGACCCCAGATTGTGATTTTGTTTTTGTTTTGTTTGATTTGCCATGGACTGAATTATTCTGGATCAAGTTTATTTGGGACTGAGAATTTATGAACTGAGTTATTTCCACCAGGACATTTGGACTTTTTCATTTGTGATTTGAAATTTCATCTTCTCTAAGTGCATGCTGCATCTGTCCATACGCTGCGACTATCCAACTGAGCCTGAAGAACTGACAAGTGTGCCCGACTGCTGCTACACTGTCATCGGAGTGAACCTCAGATGTTCTGCAGAATGCTGACCGCCAGCTGATGACGTCAAAGGAGGGCTAAGCTTCACAGCTCCTCCCTGAAGACCTTGGGCAACAAAGCGGTGTAGAGAGGGCATCTGCAACTGTGGAATCTATAAAGGAAAGAGGCTCTATAGTCAGCTGTGGATACTTCTGGATATGGAGAATGGAGAAGATTATTTGATACCAATTAAAGCAGGGACAGATTCCTACTTAAGGTCTGTTCTTTGGCTAACCAGGGAAAGCAGTGAGGGCATAATAATCCCCCTGCTTCCCTGCATCGGAGATCCTATAGGTTTAGGGTCTAAAGAAGATCAAGAGATCAAGAGACAATTTTACAGGAAGAGACATTTGTATTCACCATCTAACGGTTTTTGAATTTTTTGTTTTTCGTTATTTTCTCGAGCCCAGATTTGACAAGATTGGTTTTATGTTGCTAGCAAATGAAAAGATAGGGAACAGTGTAATAAATGTGAATGTATCATTGTTATGAAAAAAATATGGAACATTTGAAGGAAACATTTGGAAACTGCTAATTGTTCATTAATAGAACTTGAAGATCAAACCATGATATGTCAAAGTATATATTCCAGCCCTAAATTGTATGCTAATTTTATGTATCATGATCATATTATGAAATAGTTGTATGATGGCTACAAATAGCCAAAGGGTGGATTGTGGTACAAATATAATTGGCTATTTGTAGCCCTCCGTTTTGTCTTTCATCCCCATTTTGTATTTTACATACGAATAGCTATGAACATTCATGTGGACTTCAAACCTGTTTGGTGTAGGAAGCTTTGATGTAACTGTGAAATGTGTATGCGACTTGTTAGTTCTTTGTATAAGATAGAGGTCTAACATATGTATATTGGTCTTACTTATACAGAACAATGCTACCTGCTTTTACTACAATTCCATTTGTATAGGTTTGTTTGAGCTCTGTCCATATACATTGTATGGCCAGGAATCTGTTGAGTCTTGTTAATCCTGTGATACCATCAGCATTGTCTAGGGAATTGAGTTGCTGATTCTGAACTTTTGATCAATGAAACTGGCTCCTTCAGATGGTGGGGGGGGGGGTCTCAGATTGATAACATCTTGGTTTGCAAAGCTTGGAGAATATGGCCTATGACTCAGCAAGTTATACTAGTATAAAGGACCGGAGAGAGTTAGGAGTGGTAGGAGTTTTTGGAATGAAGCAGTAGTAGCTGTTGGGATCTAGGAGGAGAAGCTCTTGGAATTTTTGATGGAAGGATGAGAAGCTTTGAGTAGTAGATGAGTATGTCATCTGCTGAACCCCTAGAAGTGAGGGAACCTTTGGTGATGGTAATATGTGATCTGTAATCTTTTAGGTAATAATGTAACTTGCTATTTTTATACTTTATGTAACATCTACAACCTTTATGCTTTGTATATAGCTATTATCATTTGTATATAGATATTATCCTTTGTATATAGATCCGATAGTTTACAAATGTAGGACAATTATTCACCATTATGCTCAATTATCATTTGGTTTTAATAAATTCTTATTGGTAACCCTTTTATAGTGTCTTACTCTCTTTAAAGCGTAATCTGAACTAAGTCTTGCTCCTTGCAGCAATACAAGCTAGGACTGATTTTCGGGGTAGTCTTATATTTCAAGATAAGATGATAACACATCATTTTTACTCCATCATTAATGTTGTAAAAGCAAACGCTTGCAATGTGTGCAGTTGCATTTTTCCAATTTCTCCACACTTGGAAATTGAATAAACGTTTTTCAGTATGTTAATAATACCATTCAAAAATACAACTCGTCCCACAAAAAAACAGGTCTTTATGAAGCTATGTAACCAGAAAAATACAAGAGTTTTTTTTAAAGTGTGGAGACGACAAAAAAAATAAGAAAATGAAAAAGGGTCGCAGTGGAAAGAAGTCAGAGTGAAACCACTCATAATTTCCCTCTTTGTACAGCCCTTGTTTTACGCTTCTTGATGGCTTCCTAATTCTTGCAGACCCCTGTGTTTTGACTCTGCTTGCTTGATTATGCTCCATTCTGATTACCCGTATAGTGACCTGTGATCTGACTCCTAATCAAGCCTCCTCTTCCATTTTTGGTCGTGATGCCAACTACTTGTTACTGACCCAGATTCACTTGATCACATCTGTGACCGAGCCTACTCCATGTACACCAAACATTTATTGAGGACTATCCTGGGGATCACAACCTGGAGGAAGTCCAAACCAACTTGTCGGGGTTTTAGGGGTAAGAACAGGACTATAACTCAACTATGGTTGCCGGGAACTGCCTCTTGTTCAAGGTTTTCTGTAGTGGAGCACAGATCTAGCACTGTCAAGCTTCTTCCACCACCTTGCAAGTCCAACATGTTGAGTGACATGTCACAGGTGGTCAGATGGGTCAACAGTAAGGTCTTTTATTACGGGATCTTGAACAGCAAGGCCTATCTTCAGGGAAAAACCATTTGAAGAACCAAGAGTGTCTGTGGAGTGTCCCTACCCTTATCCCCCTCTGGAGATTTCCCTCGTCCAGGAGCAGTGCCTGTCAGATAACTTGGCCTGCAGGACCAGGGTCATCCTGTGTTTTCCTCCCAGATCTTAAGTCTACTATTTTGCCTACACAGCTGTCTTGTATCCTTGTGCCTTGTACTGAGTTCATGTCAAGAAAAGTTTTGCCAGGCCCTGACCGTTCCCAGGGACTTGAGGTACGTTACACAAATCTGCGGCTCATTTATTTACTGCAGGGGGTCATTCCGGTTGGTAACGGAACGGTAGCATCACCGGTGACAACCTTGTATCCTGTTCTCATGTTTATTCGTCATCCCTCTCCTAAGGGTGTCCGGGAAGAGGCCCAGCACTGCTCTGGCCGAGGCTACATGTGTCTCTCTGGGAGGGAACTTGGTAAGTGGCACTGTGATAAGTGTCCACTCTACCCTCCCAGCTCTTCAAGTATGCCCTGTGTCCAGAGTCACCCTATGGGGCACTGCAGTAGCAATTCCCATTTCCTGGTGACAGTGTACAGTCTTAGGGTGCATTCCCACGAAACGTATATCGGCTCGGTTTTCCCGCCGAGGCAATATACGTTGTCCTCGTGTGCAGGGGGGGAGGATGGAAGAGCCAGGAGCAGGAACTGAGCTCCCGCCCCCTCTTTGCCTCTTCTCCGCCCCTCTGCACTATTTGCAATGGGGAGAGGTGGGCCAGGGCGGGGCTAATTCTCGAAACGTAGCCCCGCCAGCCGGCCCGCCTCTCCCCATTGCAAATAGTGCACAGGGGCAGAGAGGGGGAGGGAGCCCAGTTCCTGCTCCTGGCTCTTCCAACCCCCCCCCCCCTGCACATGAGGACAATGTATATCGGCTCAGAGTGAAAACCGAGCTGATATACGTTCGTCTGAATGCAGCCTTACAGCGACAGTCCATAATTCATTCGCCATACGCAGATTCACAGCTAAGTATCTGCACTCTTTCTTAGCACAAGCACTCCGCGTTGGCCTATCTTATTCAACAGACCATACAACAGCTCCCTCTTGGTGCTCACTATTTTCTGTTATGTCACCTGCGCACACCTAAGTGTCGACTATTACCTAACCAGGGTCCGCCCTCCAGGTACACTCTTGGGCTCCTCAAGCACTTTCTACTGGGAATCGACCAGCACAAACATGATGATGCCGAGGCCTTGTCTCATCAGTTATCAAAGTTCACCTGTAGTTGTCATTTTATGTGAGGAAGCATAGTGTCTTTTTGCTGTGCTACTGATGTTGATTGAAGGTGGATATTAGGACAGGTGCAATTCTTTATTTTGGTATGAGAGTGTCCTACCACATTAAATGCTCATTGCTGGTTCTACTCCCTCCCCTCAGGTCTAGGGTAGACTAGTTGCCCACTATGTGGAAATTCTTGGGCCTGCTTCTACTGTAGTTAGTGAAGCAAAGTCCAGGGATGGGCCAGATGAACAGGGGTGAAAGTGAGGAAAACAAGTGGTGGGCATGGGTATAGTATGGGTTGCCCACTTGGAACTATCTGGCTCCATTTATCCCCACAATCTGGCACATGGAAGTCAAAGGTCAGTGACCAAACAGGAACAGACCACATGGCTGGCTAGCGTTTAATACAGGAAACTAAAGCAATCTTTTATTCAACTGGTTTCAAACTTACTTGCAGATACTAGTGCGTCCAACAGGCTGGATGGAGCAGAAGAGCAAGCTGGTGTGGTAACTGCAAAAGTGTCAGCTTCCATATACTGGTTGCCAGTGGAGCCAGTCAATGTCTCTCACTTTCTTCCATCTGGAATGTGGCATACATAGCCATTTGCTGAGGCATTGCCTTTGGTTGCCGGTCCCATTGCTGCTCTCGCGTCTTGCTCCTCTCTGCTGTACCTCTTCCAGAGACCGGAGAAAATACTAGGATGTCGTTGGACCTTGCTACCATAGCATCACAACTCCTCCATGCTTTCTTAAAGAAACAACAACAATAGAAGAACAGTCCCCATCCTCCATTTATATTAGTGTTGGAAATGTCTACCATGAACCATTTAGCAGTTTACAGTAACATCCATATATATTGCCCGCAATGTAGCCATGCTGTGTCTTTCTCACAGCCCCCGCTAACCACCGTACCGAGTGTAGCAGGAACTATACTTATCAGTGCATTAAGGAGACAACACTATTTAAGAGTAAAGATGGAAATTATATAAATGTTATCATTAAGAGTAATTAACTACCTCATTATTTTTCCTCTGTGAGCAGAACTTTTAATAGACCACAGTTTGCAAACAGCCATCACATCCGGAAATAAGAGAGTCTTATCAAGAGAGATGACAGAAAGTCATTAGCGGCCCAGAACAGGCACCATGGTGGGAATGACATCATGAAACCCATGGTATAATAGAAATGTGAAAAATCCACATAATGAAGAAGCAAGTGTAGTATGCCAGAATGGGGGGGGGGGGGCATGGTGGTATATGTTCCTCTCTCACTTGGCTACACTATAGTGAAAGATTGGGGGCTCATGGTAAGGGCTGGTCTTCGCTTCCTGATGTGCTGTCTTGGTGCATTGCGATATCCCTAGTGTAAGACAGCCCAGGGATACAGAGAAGGCAACAGGTAACTCACATTTATTCAGCAAATAATAAAGGTATAACTTCTTTACAATCAAGTTTCCAAGCAAGCTGGACGCTACGGAGGGGAACCGGGTTGTCTTCAGTGATGAATCCAAATTTAGTTTGGGCGCTGACGACGGCCGTGTTCATGTCTGGAGACCTGTCTCAATCCTTCTTTGGCTGTGGAGTGGCACACTGCCCCCTGCTGGTGTCATAGTCTAGGGACCATTGAATATGACAGTTGGTGGCCCCAAGTACAAGTACCAAGGACAATGACAGCTCAGCGATATGTTCAAGACATCCTGTAGCCACATGTGTTCCTCTCATGGTGGCTTCCAAGAGGCATTTTTCAGCAGTATAATGCTCGTCCACAAACAAAAGTATCGGAGGAATGCCTTTACACTTCCGTGGCTGCCCGGATGCCAGATTTATCGCCAATAGAACATGCATAGGGCCGTTTAAGGTGTCAACTTTGAGAGCCTACAAGCTTGCAAGATCTGGAGGCTCAGTTACAGCAAATGTGGAGCGATATTCTGCAAGAAACCATATGGCACCTGTATACCTCGACATTAGGGCTCTTACCCACTTGCGTTTTTTAATGCTGCGATATTGCTGTGTTTTTTAAAAATGCATCGCAAGTTTGTGCTTTGAGATTTTTATGCGCCTTTAACATTAGAAAGTCCAATTGACAATCATGTTAAAAAGACGCAAGTGACTGGGAGCCCTTAGATGGAAAAATCGAGCGATCTGAGCGACTTCCAATGAGGCCGGGTTTTCAGTGATAGACTAACTGAGGCCAGGATGTCACTGCCAGCCACGTAGGGTCAAGAGTATACAGAGAATGGTGCAATCGAGGAAAACATCCAGTAAGATCGGATCCTGTGGACAGATCCAACTCGTTAAAAGGGGTTGGAAAAAATGTCAAGAATCACTCTGAGTAACAGGCGCTGCTGGACGAGCCATGGCCAGGATTTCACTGCTAACTGTGTGGGTTTTTATTGTACAATGGTATAGAGAGCATACCGAGAAATCAGAGAAATGGGATCTGGTGGATGAAAACAGCTTGTCACCAACAGTGGTCAGAGGAGGTTGTGAGGAATCATTGACACCAACAGGCTACACAGTCACAAAACACTACACTGATGCTCCAACTAACGTGTCTGAACGCACAACTCGACATTCTTTAGCAGAGATGGTATAACAGCAGGCGACCAGTTCCAGCGCCATTGTGTCTAAGAGAAACAGAAAGACGAGACTCCAGCGGGCAAAAGAGCGCAAAACTTGTATCACTGAGCAGCAGAAAAACATCTCCTGGTCAGATGGATGCAGATTTCTGTTGCTGATGGGAGGTCAGAATTTGGCACAAGCAGCATGAATCGCTGACCCCTTCCTGTCAGCCGGTCAGAACATGTCAGCACCGCCATCTAATCTAAAGAAACTACAAGAAGCTTCCTGTCCGCAGGGGCCGGTATCCCTGCAGAGCAATTTCCTCACCGAGTGGAAACAACGCAATGACAAATTACTGCAGTTCTGAAGACCAAAGGAGTCCAACGTGCTACTAGATGAGGCTTCCCAATAAAGGAGCCGTTCAATGTAGATCAAAGATGCTCTTCTTGTGTAATGTTGGGAATTTGAAAAATACGTGGTCTGATTGTATCTAAGGATCCTTTTAGATGAGCCAATTTGTTGCTTTAACGAGTGAATGAGCGAGTGATGTCACCACTAGCTCGTTCACTTTGGCGCAGCACATATAGGCAGGCAGACACATCGCTGACTCATTCAAAGGACAATCGTTCAGTCTTTCTCATTCCCTGTTTTAGCGAATGAGAAGGATGGAATGAATGTCGTTTTTAAACAGAGCAATAAGTGAAGGACCCAACGATGGCTTTTATGTTTAGACCAAATGATTAACGCTCACTTTCGCTTGTTTAAACGATTTTTTGAATGACAATCTGAAAGCATCCTTAGTCACAATTATAAACAAACACAAGGCAACTAATAATACACAGTTAGGCCTCCTGCAGATGGCCGGGTCTGATCCCACTGCGAGAATTCTTGCAGCGGGATGCAAGCTGTGCCCCTGCAGTGACGCCATGGCTTACCTCCTCCTCGTATTTCGTTCTGCACTGCCTGTCGCACAGCTGCGCATGCGCAGACCAGAGCGGGCGCATCACCAGTGACGTTTCTGTGCGGGCCTCTGCGAGGCTCACACAGAAATAGGGCATGCTGTGATTTGTTTACTGCGCGGGTTTTAATGCTGTCAAATCGCGGCTGTTCTACATAGGATGGCATTATCTAATGCCATCCTATGGCAGTGGGCACGGGTGGAAATTCTGTGGGAAATCCCGCTGCGGAATTTCTGCCCGTGTGCATTTGGCCATAGATGTACCACTCATGAGCTAATTGACAAGAGTTGTTTTAATTAAGGAGATGAGGTTTGCTGTGTGGATTTCACAGTTGCTTAGCACATTAAATAAAGGCACACAAAGCCTGGTTCCTAATACATCTGTTCTTCTCAGAAAAGACCAGTTGGTGTGCACCACACCTCTATGCAAACAGCTTTTAGAAGACAAATAGAGACACATAAAGCTGGAAAAGGCTACATAAACTAAAGACCTGGGTGTACAACAATCCATAATCATAGTAATATCCATAGTAATAATGGACAAAAAGACAGCGTTTTTTTACTTTCAAGCTCTCAAACACTAAACCAGCTCTGCTACATCAACAAACTTGGAGTTTTACAATCCACATCTGTTTTCTTTACGTACTGAACCGTAACGCCTTGGAATATACTTGTGTTTCACTCCAAAGCACGTTCCTAGATATGATGTAGAAATCCCGGTCTGCGCACAGTAAGCCGTCTGAACAGAAGCAGCCAACCATAAAGACGAACCCGAGAGAACCTCCAAGTTTTCTCATTCCATACACACTGCGAACCTCAATGCTGCCGGCAGAGTGACATCTCCGGGGCGGAGGGATCTGCATAGTTGTTCCAGATGGTCAGACCAGAGTCTCTACACAGTCCCAGGATCTGGGAGGAGTGGAGAATGACAAAAACACAATGCAAAGCCTCAGAGGAGGCACAAAGGAAAGCAAGGCTCTTTGATGTTAATATATATGTATGCAAAAATATGCAAATGATCTGATGTGCTGCATCAATAGTTCATGTAGATGAAAACTAAAAAGCATAAAAATATTTAAAAGCTGTAATGTAAATAGAATGTAAAACACAAAAAGGGGAAAATCAGAAATAAAAAATGCGCATGTAAGGGTTCATACACATTAGCACTCATTGCTGTCATAGCATTCTGTTTCCCCATAGAACAATTACATTAACTGCGGCCATATCTGGCCACAAATGATACATTATTATATAGTAACATAGTATGCTAGACCAAAAAAAGACAAATGTCCATCCAGTTCCGCCTGTTTCCACCCGCCCCCTCCCCCCTTGTTGATCCAGAGGAAAGAAAAAAGAAAAAGAAAAACAGTAGTCAGAAGCCAATTTACTTTCATTCTGGGGGAAAAAATCCTTCCCGACTCGATAATGGGCAGTCAGAGTAATCCCTGGATAAACATTTGAGATCAACAACCCTTCTGGTTATTTAATGTCTATATCCTGTAATATCATAGCGCTCTAAAAAGACGTCTAGTCCACTTTTAAACTCCACTATGATTTTTCCATCACCACGTCCTCAGGCAGAGAGTTCCACAGTCTCACTGCTCTTACAGTAAAGAACCCCCTTCTGTGTTGGTAATGAAACCTTCTTTCCTCTAGACGTAGAGGATGCCCTCTTGTTACCATCGCAGTCCTTGTATTGTCCCATAGTGTATTTATACAGAGTTATTTGGTCGCCCCTTAGCCGTCTTTTTTCCAGGGTGAATAATCCCAATTTTGATAGCCTTAAGCATTGCAGTATCTTTCCTGAGCACCGGTGTCCAGAACTGTGCGCAGTATTCCATGTGGGGCCTGACAAGTGCCTTATATAGTGGAAGGATAATGTTCTCGTCCCTCGCCCCTATACCTCTTTTAATGCACCCCAAGACTTTATTTACCTTTGCAGCAGCTGACTGGCATTGATTGCTCCAATTTATCTACAGTCCACTAGTACCCCCAGGTCTTTTTCCATCTCACTTTTCCCTAGCAGTACCCCATTTAGTGTATATTGGTGACATCCATTTCTCCTGCCCATGTGCAGAACCTTACATTTATCCACATTGAACTTCATTTCCCATTTTTCTCCCCAAGCCCCCGGCTTATCCAGGTCCGTTTGTAGCCGTACATTGTCCTCCGTTGTATTAATTATGTTGTATAATTTCGTATTGTCTACAAATATTGATATTTTGCTGTGCAGCCCCTCTGTCAGGTGATTGATAAATATATTGAACAGAATGGGGCCTAATACTGAACCCTGTGGCCCCCGCTAGCGATGGTGGCCCAATCTGAGTATGAACCATTTATTACCACCCTCTGCTTTCTATCTCTGAGCCAGTTCTTTACCCAATTACACACATTTTCACCCAATCCGAGCTTCTCATTTTATATATCAGCCTATTATGCGGCACAATGTCAAATGCTTTAGAAAAATCTAGATATACGAGATCAATAGACTCTCCCAGGTCCAGCCTAGAGCTTACTTACACATTGTAGAAGCTGATCAAGTTGGTTTGACATGATTGACCCTTCATGAACCTGTGCTGATGAGGAGTTATTCCATTGTTCTCCTTGAGGTACTCTTTGATGGCGTCTCTCAGAAGCCCCTCGAATATTTTTCCCATTACTGAAGGGAGACTTACCGGCCTGTATTTACCGGGCTCTCTTCTTGACCCCTTTTTGTATATAAGAACCCCATTGGCAATGTGCCATTCCAGTGGTAGAACCCCGGTCTCAGGAGAGTCCCTAAATATAAGAAATAGAGGTCTGTGTATCACGCCACTTAGTTCCCTTAGAACCCTTGGGTGTATTCCATCTGGTACTGGCAATTTGTCAATTTCAATCTTTTTAACTGGCTCTGCACTTCCTCCTGCGTTAGGCAGGTGATATTTAGTGGGGGGTTCATTTTATCCCCTTGGATCTTGTGTGACATTTCTTTTTCTCTCGTGAATATATTAGAGAAAAAACTACTTAATAGATTTGCCTTCCCCTCCTTCATCTTCTATGGTTTCTCCTGCATTACTTGATAAAGGGCCAGTGCTTTTAGTGCAAATTCTTTTACTATTTATATAGTTGAAAAATAGTTTAGGGTTATTTTTGCTCTTTTTAGCAATCAGTCTCTTTTCCTTCTCCTTGAAAAGACAAGAAAAATTGATTTAAAAAATCCTGCTCTCCCAGGATGACCGTGATCAAGTTAGGAGACTATATCGCCTAGTGAACCATGTTGATATTTGTGACACTTACTTTGAAGGAGGGGGATATGTGTCACAGAAGCCCCCTCCTGATATTGATATCTCATGCAGGTTCTGCCGTACCGATGAAATCCTCTGACTAGAGTATAGTTATTAGGTACTCTTTAATGTCAAGAAGATGACAACGCGTTTCGGTGTGAGCAGGCACCTTTCTCAAGCCAAATGCATAAATACATAAAAAACACATTTATATAAAGATATCTACCTTCTTAGTGGTTCAGCGTCCTTCTGTCTTTAGGTGGGAGAAGGGGAAGGGAACTCCGTTGGGGCGGGGTGCATCATAGCGGGACGTCATCCCGTAACGTGTCCCTACTCCAATAGTGAACAGAGGGTGGAACGCACGTTGCAATCTTGGGTTGACTTGAGTGGCTGCACATTATTCTGCACTGAACATTTTGCTCCCTCATATAGCAATCTGGCTTTCTGCAAGCTATTATGGAATATGGTGATTGAGGTGCCCTGCAGTATTAGGTGATGCATATTTGGCTTCTTTTTCTGGAATTTATGGTTCTGGTATTGAGTCTATGTACTGATCTTGATTCTAGTACGGTATTTATGTTATGAAGTTGGGTATTGTGCTGTATTTATGTACTGAGTTTAGTTCTGGTGCTGTATTTATGTTATCAGCTTGGTTCTGGTACAGTATGTACAACCTGAGCTGTTCGGGTGTGGGTATGCTTCTAACTCGCTGCTTTCTGCTCCAGCAGAATACAGGCAGACGACCTATCAGGACAAAATGTATATCTATATAAATTTTCTTTTTATGGTGGTGGGGGTGCATCAAAAAAATTACACACCGGATGCCTCCTAAACTAAGGCTGGCACTGCTCAAGGCAAAATGATTGTGAATGCAAATACAAAGCAATGTTGCATTTGGCAACCGCAAACCCTGAGAGGGCTTTAATAATGTATTGACCCTTGAATAGATGTGCACCATTCAGAGCCACCAAGCCATCAACTGTCCTCAGGTGTAATAAGAGAAATGAGAGGGTCAATATGATTACGGTTATAAGCTAAACCAGAGTCTCCTCTGCAAGGAAAACATAGACCTCGGTTTTGGGGTTTTGCCTCTCATTGTGGTTATCTTTTCCTTCTGGAGAACACTCTGGTTTGTCTTAAATCTTAATCATGTAACAAAGCCTGTTAGAAGGTCAGACATTGACATATAGTAAAGCTGCCTTTAATAGGTCGGCCTGCAGAGACATTTTACCATCTCTCATTTGCATCACTAAGTTCCCATGGAGCATTGCATGGCCTCTTCACACCTATTTGGCACTCTCCACAAGGAGAAAGAGGATCTCTTCTGACCCAGTTAATTCTGTGCATCTTCCGCTGCTGCAGTCCCACATCGTAGACGTCTTCTATCCTGGGTAATAATAATAATCCTCTGGCATGTCAGAGACAAATGTATGTGCGTTCCTTAATCCCAGACACCTATAAAGCCAATTGTGTAAGAGTACTTAAGGATCCTCTCATCCATTCATGAGATGCTGGTTCCCCTGACAACACTCCTAGGAAGTAAGCGTTTACTGGAGAATACTGTCCCTGCTCAAAGCTCAGCTGGAGAAGAATCAATGGCGTAATCCGATAAGAGCGCCGTTCACATTTCTGATCAATTCAAGGGGAAAATTGTTTTTATGATATTGTGTCTGATGTGGAAGCCTGCAGGATATCCTAATGTTATCACCGCCCCACAGAAGTGCAGGGAGAGCAGACTTTACGGCAGCGCAAAACAGCTGCAAATATCGGTAGCTTATTTATCTTACCTGCCAGTCTCCCTCAATATCTATCTATCTATCTATCTATCTCCTATCTATCTATCTCCTATCTATCTATCTCCTATCTATCTATCTATCTATCTATCTATCTATCTATCTATCTCTCATATCTATCTCCTATCTATCTATCTATCTCCTATCTATCTATCCCCTATCTATTTATCTATCTATCTCATATCTATCTATCTATCTATCTATCTATCTATCTATCTATCTATCTATCTATCTCATATCTATCTATCTATCTATCTATCTATCTCCTATCTATCTATCTATCTATCTCATATCTATCTATCTATCTCATATCTATCTATCTATCTATCTATCTATCTCCTATCTATCTATCTCCTATCTATCTATCTCCTATCTATCTATCTCATATCTATCTATCTATCTATCTCATATCTATCTATCTCATATCTATCTATCTATCTATCTATCTATCTCATATCTATCTATCTATCTCCTATCTATCTATCTATCTATCTATCTCCTATCTATCTATCTATCTATCTATCTATCTATCTATCTATCTATCTATCTATCTATCTATCTATCTCATATCTATCTATCTATCTATCTCCTATCTATCTATCTATCTATCTCATATCTATCTATCTATCTATCTCATATCTATCTCATATCTATCTATCTATCTGATATCTATCTATCTATCTCATATCTATCTATCTATCTATCTATCTCCTATCTATCTATCTATCTCATATCTATCTATCTATCTCATATCTATCTATCTCATATCTATCTATCTACCTATCTATCTCATATCTATCTATCTATCTATCTCATATCTATCTCATATCTATCTATCTATCTATCTATCTCATATCTATCTATCTATCTATCTATCTCATATCTATCTATCTCATATCTATATATCTCATATCTATCTCCTATCTATCTATCTATCTATCTCATATCTATCTATCTATCTATCTATCTATCTCATATTTATCTATCTATCTATCTATCTCATATCTATCTATCTATCTATTTCATATCTATCTATCTCATATCTATCTATCTCATATCTATCTATCTATCTCATATCTATCTCATATCTATCTATCTATCTATCTCATATCTATCTATCTATCTATCTATTTAGCCCCTATCTATCTATCTATCTATCTATCTATCTATCTAGCTCCTATCTATCTATCTATCTATCTCCTATCTGTCTATCTCCTATCTATCTATCTATCTATCTATCTATCTATCTATCTATCTCATATCTATCTCCTATCTATCTATCTCCTATCTATCTATCTATCTATCTATCTATCTATCTCATATCTATCTATCTCATATCTATCTATCTATCTATCTATCTCATATCTATCTATCTATCTATCTATCTCATATCTATCTATCTCATATCTATCTATCTATCTAATCTCATATCTATCAATCTATCTCATATCTATCTATCTATCTATCTATCTATCTATCTATCTATCTCATATCTATCTCTCTTTTCTATCTATCTATCTCTCTCTAATATCTATCTATCTATCTATCTATCTATCTACCTCTCTCTAATATCTATCTATCTAATCTCATATCTATAAATCTCCTATCTATCTCATATCTATCTATCTCATATCTATCTATCTATCTATCTCATATCTATCTCATATCTATCTACCTATCTATCTATCTCATATCTATCTATCTATCTCATATCTATCTATCTATCTGATATCTATCTATCTATCTATCTCATATCTATCTATCTATCTATCTATCTCCTATCTATCTATCTCATATCTATCTATCTATCTATCTCATATCTATCTATCTCATATCTATCTATCTACCTATCTATCTATCTCATATCTATCTATCTATCTATCTCATATCTATCTATCTACCTATCTATCTATCTCATATCTATCTATCTATCTATCTATCTCTCATATCTATCTCATATCTATCTATCTATCTATCTCATATCTACCTATCTATCTATCTATCTATCTCATATCTATCTATCTCATATCTATCTCCTATCTATCTATCTATCTATCTATCTATCTATCTATCTCATATTTATCTATCTATCTATCTATCTCATATCTATCTATCTATCTATTTCATATCTATCTATCTCATATCTATCTATCTCATATCTATCTATCTATCTCATATCTATCTCATATCTATATATCTATCTATCTATCTCATCTATCTATCTATCTATCTCCTATCTATCTATTTAGCTCCTATCTATCTATCTATCTATCTAGCTCCTATCTATCTATCTATCTATCTATCTATCTATCTATCTCCTATCTGTCTATCTCCTATCTATCTATCTATCTATCTCCTATCTATCTCCTATCTATCTATCTCCTATCTATCTCATATCTATCTATCTCATATCTATCTATCTCATATCTATCTATCTATCTATCTATCTATCTATCTATCTATCTATCTGTCTATCTCATATCTATCTATCTCATATCTATCTATCTATCTAATCTCATATCTATCAATCTATCTCATATCTATCTATCTATCTATCTCATATCTATCTCTCTTTTCTATCTATCTATCTCTCTCTAATATCTATCTATCTATCTATCTCTCTCTAATATCTATCTATCTAATCTCATATCTATAAATCTCCTATCTATCTCATATCTATCTGTCTTTATATCTGTATTATATCTATCTATCTTGTATCTATGGAGCTACAGGGGATCTCTTACAGATCTCTGTAATGTCCTATGAGAGACACCAAGCTGCAACAGGCCCAGGGCGGACTATAGAACCCCACTGCTACAAGCCCACTTACCATGGGTATGGCTGGAGGCCTAGTCCTTGTCACGGTGTAACCAAGTGGTAACACAGGGGGAATATTTATGGGTCTATATATATATATATAGACGCCACCATTCCCACACCGTTACTTCTATGCGGCGGAGTAATAAATACTGGACAAGTGTGTCGTACCTCGGGACCTCAGGAACAGTTGAGGCCCGGTAAAACTTTACTTGAATAAACTTTGCACGCAGGTAATGACAGGTACATTCATGGCAGCAGTTACAGGCAGAAGCTCAGAGGTTGGGAGGCAAAACACACAGGAACAATACGGCCCTATAGTCCACGTTATCTATATATCACCAGTCCTGGACATTATATATATACTCCGGGGGAGGGGAGGTAAAAAGACGAGATCCTCTCCACATACTTTCCAGGAGGAAATTTCCTAGAAGAAGGCTTAGCCTAGATGCACCCCGCACATCATCCGCGTGGGGGTCACAATCACGTACTTCTGTGTGGTGATCCTAATAGCGGACGGCTACACAGGAAAAATAAATGTCTGCAGTGTGAACAGGTACCTGGCTTATGTGAAGTAGGATGATGGGGGTTGTGTGATCTCTCTCCCTCCATAATGGACTCACTCCTACTACATCCACACCCCATGCACTGCGGATAGTCATACCTCTTCCTCCATCTTCACCAACATGGAAGCTGATGGTGCTCCCATGTGCATATTAGCCTATTACTCCCCACTTCTACATGAGCCAACCTAAACAACCAATCACCCGCTAGTGGGTTTCCCCAAGCGTGGGGCAGGGCTAGAGGGGTTATCATAAGGATCCTTCTCTAGCCAAGAGTGGGGGCGGGGCTAGCGGGGTTTACAATACATCAGTTTACATATGCATATTATCGTGGCGTAAAAGTGCCCTGCCTGCCAAGATAGTCCATACAAGCAAATTTCAGCTGTGCGCTTTTACGCCAGCCAGGAAAGATGGTTCAGGAACTATTTTCTGGCCAGAATACGGTGGCAGCTCCCATATATTCTTATGGGAGCCAATGGTAGCAGCCATAGAAGGGAGGTGGGAGGGAGTTTAGAGGAGTGACTGCTAAACTTCCACCAGCTTCCCTCCTTCTCTCCTCCCTTGCTGGCTGTTTGCAATGGGAGGGGGAGAGACAGTGCGGGAACTAGTCGCTAAGCTCCCGCCCCCTCTGTGGCTTTTGCCAGCTGCCAGCAATGGGAAAAGGTGGGAGGTAAGCACACTAGCTTACGCCCCATCCCACCGCCTTCCCTTGCCGAGAGCTGGCAAGGAGGCGGAAAGGGAGAGGCAGTTTAGCAGAGCTAAACTGTCTCTCCCTGCCCGACGGCAATCCAGGCTCGGCGTATATGCGCCAAATCCGGGCTGTCTGAATGGGCACACAAATTGCAGATTTGTGTGCCATTCACACGTCTTTATGGCACCGGCGGGCACACATAAAAACGCCTATGCTCATGTGAATAAGCTCTAAAAAGGGGTTTTGTGGGGAAAAATTTATATCTTTTTAAACTGGAATTTTTTCTTTAAATTAAACTTTTATTGAACTTTTTTGACACGGCCTTTTAGTCCCTGAAGGGGACTTGAAGATGCGACCATTCGATTGCTAGCATAGTACATTGCATTCTGCTAAGCCTATGACAGCAACTTCTTAGGGTTCCATCACACGGGCGGGCGTAAATGTATACATTCAATACGCAGGGAACAGAACTCATTGTCTTCCATGGATTCATTCTCATTAGAGATGAGCGAGCATACTCGCTAAGGACAATTACTCGATTGAGTATTGTCCTTAGTGAGTACCTGCCCGCTCGGAAGAAAAGATTAGGCTGCCGGTGCGGGTGAGAGGTGAGTTGTGGCAGTGAGCAGGGTGGAGCGGGGGGGGGGGGGGGGAGGGAGAGAGAGATCTCCCCTCCGTTCCTCCCTGCTCTCCCCCGCCGCTCCCCGCCCGCCGTCGGCACCCGAATCTTTTCTTCCGAGCAGGCAGGTACTCGCTAAGGCCAATACTCGATCGAGCAATTGCCCTTAGCGAGTATGCTCGCTCATTTCTAGTTCTCATGTTTTTCTTTTTTTTCACGTGCACGAAAAAAAAATTTAGTTAGCCCTACTTTTGCACACACTTGCGCACCGAAGGTCCCCATACAAGTCTACAGAGGTGCACAACACACTGCACAATTCCATGAGAAGAAGAACACATCTATAAGTCAGACCAAATTACCATTTAAATTAGGGTGTGGTGGTGACCCATGTGCAAAACACTGCGCCCTGCGAGCGCAGAAAGTACAGTCAAATACACCGATGCGCAAGCAGAAAAACATAGTTCGTTCTGTAAAAATGCAGCACTAAATCGTGCGCAAATACACTCATATGAAGGAGCCCTTAGACCCCTCCAGAGGGGAAGGTGATATGGCAAACATGAAGATTTTTGGCAGGCTTCTAACTGCTAGAGAACCTATTGGCATCTTGCATTCACACTGCAGGGTGCCGATGGGTGGCAGAGCCCGCTCTCATCTGCTTACATGCTGCAGTTGATATTTATTGGGGCATGTAAGGGGTTAAACTGCCAGGATCTGAGGTTTCGCCACTCCGGGCGGGTCGAGCGGGAGCCTGGCTGTCAGTAGTCAGCTAATCCACCACCATAAAAGATGGATGTTCAGGCTTAAAGCCCAGTAGTGAGGTCAGTAAAAGGTGTATTGGCCATAAGGGGTTAAACATGCCATGACAATACAAGGTGGTTGTCAGCACCCAGATGAGGAGGAAAACAAAAAGGAGCTGGAAAAGGGCAGTGGGTGAAAACCCAGAGCAACTCAGTGGTGGGAGAGACGGAGAAAAGACGCTGGAATGGAAGAAGGCGAGGAACAACTTTGCCTTTCAGAATGGTTTTACGCGTCCAGAAAAAATCAGCATCTAGTTTTTAAACTTTTTAAAAATATAAAGAAGTCATTAAGTCATTAAGTGGCCTTCAGTTCTGCACCTGATAATAATCAGAACTGTGAAAAGGAGCGGCGTCTGCAGCTAATAGGGTAAAGTAGAGTAAGAAGCCTCCTAATGCACCGCTGCCGGCTAATGTTACCGCGATCACAGGCACTCCTCCGCTATAAGTGGGGCAGGATTGGCCTCCATTGTCACAAGTGAACCCATCTAATGCATCGATCCCGCACACCGCGCGGCTTCATCATGGAGACATTAGCATAAGCCTCAATGTACTTTAGATATTATGAAAATAGGAGTGAAAGCGAAGGAAAAACCTTTTTCGGATGTTATGCAAATGTCTCAGCTAAGCAGGGAAACGGCGAATGCTGAGACTCGCGGATGAAACTTTACAGGAAAGTAGCACAGGCGCTATAGGAAGATGTACCTGCTTCAGGTGATGGGAGCCTGTGGGGGTCAGGTAGCGGCTTGGAACCAGGCATTACCTTCCTGAGCTCTGTGATTAACCCCTTATTGACACGCTCTCTTTTGTACCTAAGGACACAATGATTTTTTAGGGGATTTTCCCCTCATAGCTTTATTTTTCCATCCACATGGCCATATAAGGGCTTGTTTTTTGTGTGGCGAGCCGTAGTTTTTATTAGCACCATCTTTTGGGTATATATAATGTATTGTAAAACATTTATGTATTTTTAGGGAGAAAAAAACTATTTTTACAGTATTAATCATGCAGCACAAATGACATAATACATTTTTTCTGCTAGTCGGTACGATTTTCAAAATTATGTAACTTTTCAGGTTTTTACACTTTTGCACAGTAAAGGCTTATTTCCACGAGCGTATACTGGCTGGCGTTTTCACGGACGGCCGCTATACACTACCATCTGAGCAGTGTCCCCCCCCCCCCCCTCCTCCATACCCCTCACCAGCTTTCTGCCTCTCTCCTCCCCTACGGCTGTTTGAAATAGGAGTGGCGGGGCAGGCAGAGAGCTAAGCTCCCACCTCCTCCACGCCCCTTGTCCACAGCCAGCAGTCGGAGTGGATGAGATGGAGCGGAGCTTAGCTCTGCCCCATCCTGCCCCCTCTTATTGCAAACAGCCGGAATGGAGGAAAGAGGCAGAGAGATGGTGAAGGGGAGGCAAGGGGGGGACTGCTCAGATGGAAGCGTACATCAGCTAGCTGTGAAAACACCGGCCGATATACGCTTGTAGGAATAAGCCCTAAAAGCAATATATTTTTTGGAAAAATATTGTTTTTTTGCATCGCTGCATTCAAAGTCCCAGAACTTTTTTATTTTTCCATAGACGGAGTGCTGTAAAGGCTTGTTTTGAGTGGTGAGTTGTGATTTTTATGGGTACTATTTTGATGTACATATGGCTTTTTAAATCACTTTCATTGTGTTTCTCCCATGTCTGCGTCATCCATAGGATGTAAGTTTACGTAATTTTTTGGGACATGCTTACCAGCCAGGACATACATTTACATCCTAGGGTGGGAAGGGGCCATACGCCTCCATTAGCTGTCAGCTGAATGTTCATTCTGCCGGCTACTATTCCTCCTGGCTCCCCCTCTGTAGGCTCAGCCAAGTTTGAATGTGTTTTCCACGGGAAGAGAGCAGTAAGTTGTTGGCTGACTCCTCCGGCAGCAGCTTATCTTCTGTGGGAACATAGAAGTAGGCATGAAATTGGTGGTCTAGCACTAGAACTAGCACTGAGCCTGTTAACTCCAGGGGGACATTTTGGCAATCTCCCAGAGTACTGGGAATCATGGTGAAAGGAACGCTCTCAAATCTGGATAATATGGAATTGGTGCAATTCAGTACTTCCATGCAACTTACGTAAGTGAGGCCAGCCTCATTAAAAGCCAAATGGTGCCATAACGAACATGCTAGTTAGTCAGTAGGCTTTCTGTCAGGGTAGCAAGAATTTGAACATTTACAGACAATATTTGTATAGTTTATTCAAACTGATTCCAGAATCTGCAAGCCACGGACAGGTGTTTTGTATTAATGAACTGTGTAGATTAAATTGTGATTTGCTGTTCTGTTAGCCTGTTAAGATGCAAGTTGTCTTATTCATATTGTATGTTGCAAGTCTTGTGATTATTTCTTACAAAGTGTGAAGTATTGTTATTTTATGTCACGCATGGGGTAATAGCTCCAAGCCTTACCTGGTAATAGTTAGGACTGAGTACTATCGCAGGAGCTGATCTATTAACTTGATATCACACCATTGTTCTTTTACAGTCATTTGATTTAAAATTAAAGTTTCCTATTTTTGTAACTCTGTCTCCTGCATTGTATCCTGGAACCTGCGTTGCACACATTTCCCCATGACAAGAGCATCAGAGCTGGACCATGGAGCAATGGAAGAAGGTAGCCTGGTCTTATGAATCATGGTTTACATCATGTAGATGGCCAGATGTGTCACTTACCTATGGTGGAGATGGCACTAGGATGGGAAGAAGGCACGTAGAGGAAGTGTGATGGGCAATGACCTGTTTGGTACTTGGGTCTTGGCATCGTGTCGATGACTTGGTGCCCAGCTGGGGAAGAGATGACACTAGAATGGACTATGGGAAGAAGATAAACCAGTGGACAGTGTTATAGTAGGCAGAGAGAAGAGCTGCAGCAACTAAGTCTTTACCGGAGGTCGGAAGGTGAAGGAAAGTGACCGGAACAAGCCACAGGGAGGAGTGGAATACAGGAAAGAAAAGACTCCTCAACTGTGAGTGTGCATTTCCCCATGAGTCTAAGAAAAAGAGGAAGTATAGTCCGCCAGGCACTACCCCGTTTCCCTGAAAATAAGACATACCCTGAAAATAAGACATAGCATGATTTTCCAGAATTTTTGAGGATGCAAAATGATTTTTCAGGCATTTTGAGGATGCTTGAAATATAAGCCCTACTCCAAAATTAAGCCCAGCTAACAGGTAATTTAAAAAGTCAATTTAAATAGTGTCCAGGCAGCTATACATGTAAAAACGTTAAACCTTTTTGTACAAAAATTAATATAAGACACTGTCTTATTTTCGGGGAAACACGGTAGTCCCTCCATACTGTTATCAATAACCTTCCAGAGTACACCCCTGGATAACTGAGACTGAAGGGGTTCATTTCTCAAAATCAAGTGAGAATTTAACCCCTTCCCGCTATAGGACATACAGTTATATCCTGCAGGGTTGGGGTACATATGAAGAGAAATTGCGGGGCAACCACTCTTCATACTTGGCGAGCACTGGCTGTTTATTACTGCCGGCAATAGCTGCAATCATCTGCGTGGCTGATCGGCGCTATTAATCCTTTAAACTCTGCTGCCAATTCTGACAGCGGCATTTAAATCCCCCCAATGATGTTCAGGGATCCCGTACGGCCCCCTACGAGGAAATCACAGGAAGACGTGCAGGTGGTATGCAAGCCGGGGCCTTTCGAAACGCCCCAGGGCTGTCATGGCAGAATGTCTATCAAGCCATGCTCGTGGGGTGGCTTGATAGAATACTTGCCCAATCGCAGTATTATGTAATGCTATGGTATTACATCATACCGCAGGAGCGATCAAAGCATCGCTAGTTGTTGTGCCCTTTGGGGACGAAAAAAAGATTAAAGGTAAAAATCAGAACAATAAAGTTTTACTAAATATTTTTAAAAAAAGGAATAAAAGTAAAAAAAAAAAAAACTTTTGCTATATTTATAATAATAGAATCTAAATAATAAAACAAAAATATATATTTTGTATCGCTGTGTCCATAAAAGTCCAATCTATCAAAGTAATGCCCCGCACGATGAAAGCATTTACTCCACACGATGAACGTCGTCTGAAAAAAAAATAAAGATTTCCAGAAATGCACTTTTTTGTTCACCCTGTTTTTCAAAAATAAATGCAATAAAAAGTGATCAAAAAGCCATATGTACATAAAAATAGTACCAACGTAAACTACAGGGTACCTGGAAAAAATTAGCACGTCCACAGAAAAATAAAAAAGTTATTGCGTGCAGAAGATGTTGGCAGAAAATAATTTTAAAAAATGAAATGTCTTTGAAAAAAATAATTGTAGTACAGCAAAAAAAAAAAACCTATATGCGTTTGGTATCATTGTAATTAGTACTGAGCCATAGAATGAAGTCCTCATATCATTAGTGGTGCAGTTTGTGCGCCGTAGAAACAAGACGCACTGAAAGATGGCAGAATGTCTTTTTTTTCCATTTTACTCCACTTATAATTGTTTTAAGTTTTTCAGTACATTATAAGGTACATTAAATAGCACCATTGAAAAATGCACCTCGTCCCCCGAAAAACAAGCCTTTATACAGCGACGTCGATGGATAAATAAAGGAGTTACAAATTTTTTAAAAGGGGGGAGGAAAAAACGAAAATGTAAAATAAAAGGCCGCGTCATTAAGGTGTTAATAGTTCGTTGTATGCTACTCTTATCTACAGAGACTGTTAAAGTTGGGACCGCTGAAAATCTACAAAGTGTGCATTGTTCAAGCAATTGTTTTACAAGTATTGAGTAAACTGTGTACCTTCGGTTTAACCCTAAAGCACCGTGGATTTGTTTCATTATTCTCGCAACATGAACAGGAGTCCACCTGTAAAGGTACTGGCGTCACGATCTGACAATCCCATACAGAGGTTTATTGCAATCCTTCTACTGCAAAAGTAGCATCTTAGATAAAGTAGCCACCACCATAGACTACGCTAAAGTTAGTACCTTCACTCAGACTATCTCTGCACCCTTCTGCTCACTTTAACACTACTCCATATTCAGATCAGATGGAGGTACCCGAGTGTGGAGAACACATGGGAACACTTTTTACCTAAGTGTGTTGAGCAATCAGGTAAGTACAGAAGAGGTTCCGTTATGGTCTGGGAATGTTTTACATGGCTTGTCTCGGTCTTTTGGTTAAAGTGACAAGGACCATGAATACAGAGGTGCACCTTGACTTTCTAGAAAATAATATGCTGCCGACCATGTGTCAATACTCTACGAATGGTCGGCCATACTTCCAACAAGACAACGCACCTTGTCACAAATCCAATGCTGCTTTACATTGGTCTGGGATATGGGTGTTCCATGATTGTACTGGCCTGCACAGAGTCCCAATCTGAACTCTACTGAAGATCTATGGGGGAAACTGGAATGTCAAGTCAAAAAAAATGAACAGCGGCCACCTTCTCTAATAGAGCTTGCCAGATATTTGTAGAGTGAATGTAGAGAAATAGCACCTGAATTGTACCAGATGTTAGTAGAAAGTATGCCACAGAAAGTATTTAATGTCATTAGGGCCTCTCACGGTCTGAGTTTCCCCAAGTTGAAATTCTCCCTGTGACCCCGGAGTGCAGCATAAAATCACATGACAAGTTTTCTGTGGATCAGTTTCAGTGTGAATCCACATTAGATGGGAAAATCCAGCGATCGGAGCGACTTCCAACGTGGCCCGGTCATCTGTGCTAGACTAGCAGGGGTCTCACCGCTAACCACGGGGGGTTTTCTCATGTAACTGTTTGGTGAGTATACTGATAATGGCGCAATCGAGGAAAACATCCCGCGAAAGGGGATCCTGCGGATGGAAAAAACTCAAAAGGGGTCGGAGGAGGATGTCAGGAATCGTTCTGACCAACATGCTGCACAGTCAGCCGAATGCAATGGTGGGGCTCCAACTAACGTGTCCGAAAGCACAACCCGACGTTCCTCCGCACGGATAGTATAACCGCAGACAACCAGTTCCAGCACCATTGTGTCTAAGAGCAACAGAAAGACGAGATTCCAGAGGGCAAAAGAGCGCAAAACTTGTATCACTGCGCAGCGGAGAAACATCTTCTGGTCAAATGGGTCCAGATCTCTGTTGCCCCATGCTAATGGGAAAGTAAGGGGCTTTTCACATGGAATGGAATTACGGCGCAGGGCGAAGCCAAATCCGAAGCCAAATCCGAAGCCGCAGCATTCCACAGCAAAATCTGCCGGTTTAACTGCGGGTGTTGATGTGGAAGAGCACGCGGGTTTTATGTCATCTTTTTTATTTCAGAATCAAGATCTGTAGGTTGCCTTCGCACTTTGGTTCGAAATATACAGCAGCTTGCAGAGCATCGTATGGCCTAGTCCGTTCCATGTGAAATGTCCCTAAGAATCTTGTGTAATCGGCATAGATGGATGACCCCTTCCTGTTCAGTTACTGGACATGCAGTAATGATGGGGAAGGAAGGAAGAATCTGGCTGCAATTATTATTATACTGTAATAACTTAGGTTGACTATTATTAAAATCATTCAGTAAGACAAATATGAGAAAAACAGGGGCCTCCTGGAGGGGGGGGGGGGGGCGTACGTTTTCATGGCATTTTCATTATACTACCTACAGCATTCAGATTACAGCATACTAAAGCTTGAGCAATGTTATAATATTCTTTGCTGAGCTTAGTCGCCATTGTTTGCAATGCTTTGCTCAGCTTATGGTCATCTTATCTGTAATAAAATACTAATAAAACTCAGATTGCAAACACGGCCCCTCATAATACGATGCATAAACAATCATATATTCCCGGCTTTATTGGTTTCTTTTTTTCCTATTTCTTCTCTCTGAGCGTTACCTTTTTGTGACAAGGAAGCAAAGAATAACAGCGAATTATTATCTTTCTTCTCTTTTCATATCAAATAACAGATCGATCTTGATATTAAACATGTTATTTGGTTTAGAAGATGCTTGTCATAGCTTTCCAGAAATCTAAGAGGTAAAGAAATATTAAAAATATAGAAGAAAGATACTATTTAGAAACAAGAAAAACAGACAGAACGGGAGAAAGAAAAGTACCAGAGCATCCAAAACTGTCATGTTATCTAGACTACCATAACACTGCCCCCTATATACAAGAATATAATTACTATAATCCTGCCCCCTATATACAAGAATATAACTACTATAATACTGCCCCCTATATACAAGAATATAACTACTATAATACTGCCCCCTATGTACAAGAATATAACTGCTATAATACTGCCTCTATGTACAAGAATATAACTACTATAATACTGCCCCCTATGTACAAGAATATAACTACTATAATACTGCCCCCTATGAACAAGAATATCACTACTATAATACTGCCCCTATGTACAAGAATATAACTACTATAATACTGCCTCCTGTGTACAAGAATATAAGTACTATAATATTGCCCCCTATATACAAGAATATAACTACTATAATACTGCCTCCTATGTACAAGAATATAACTACTATAATACTGCCCCCTATGTACAAGAATATAACTACTATAATACTGACCCCTATGTACAAGAACATAACTACTATAATACTGCCTCCTATGTACAAGAATAGAACTACTATAATACTGCCCCCTATGTACAAGAATAGAACTACTATAATACTGCCCCCTATGTACAAGAATATAACTACTATAATACTGCCCTCTATGTACAAGAATATAACTAGTATAATACTGCCCCTAGATACAAGAATATAACTACTATAATACTGCCCTCTATGTACAAGAATATAACTACTATAATACTGACCCCTATGTACAAGAATATAACTACTATAATACTGCCCCTAGATACAAGAATATAACTACTATAATGCTGCCCCCTGTGTACAAGAATATAACTACTATAATACTGCCCCCTATGTACAAGAATATAACTACTATAATACTGCCCCTAGATACAAGAATATAACTACTATAATACTGCCTCCTATGTACAAGAATATAACTACTATATTACTGCCCCCTATGTACAAGAATATAACCACTATAATACTGCCCCCTATGTACAAGAATATAACTACTATAATACTGCCCCCAATGTACAAGAATATAACTACTATAATACTGCTCCTATGTACAAGAATATACCTACTATAATACTGCCGTCTATGTACAAGAATATAACTACTATAATACTGCCCCGTATGTACAAGAATATAACTACTATATTACTGCCCCCTATGTACAAGAATAGAACTACTATAATACTGCCCCTAGATACAAGAATATAACTACTATAATACTGCCCCCTATGTACAAGAATATAACTACTATAATACTGCCACCTATGTACTAGAATATAACTACTATAATGCTGCCCCCTATGTACAAGAATATAACTACTATAATACTGACTCCTATGTACAAGAATATAACTACTATAATACTGCCACCTATGTACTAGAATATAACTACTATAATGCTGCCCCCTATGTACAAGAATATAGCTACTATAATACTGCCCCCTATGTACAAGAATATAACTGCTATAATACTGCCCCCTATGTACAAGAATATAACTGCTATAATACTGCCCCCTATGTACAAGAATATAACTACTATAATACTGCCCCCTATGTACAAGAATATAACTACTATAATACTGCCTCCTATGTACAAGAATATAACTACTATAATACTGCCCCCTATGTACAAGAATATAACTACTATAATACTGCCCCCTATGTACAAGAATGGAACTATTATAATACTGCCCCCTATGTACAAGAATATAACTACTATAATACTGCCCCCCCCCCCCATGTACAAGAATATAACTACTATAATAGTGTTCTTATGTCCACGTGCTCAAATATTTGAAATGCTATTGGAACAGTTAAGGCAAGATGGCTGCCTGCATTATTATATAAGGGGAGAAGATAATGCTCTACATTCCCTTTAATTGCTGCTCATTCATGAATAAATGAAGCCCTTTAAGGGCATTTAAAAAGTGATACCTTTCATGGCGAACATACAGTAAGCGACTATATGCAAATTCTATAAATCTTCATATTAAATCCTATTTACATTATAGCATCTGGAAGTTTCACATTTACATAACCGTAACATCTCCATAGGGATGAACAGTGCCCCCCTCAGGCTTAGTTTGAAATCAGTCCTACGCTATTTAAATAACTTGTGCTCTGGGGTTTAGGAATTTTCGCAGACATATTTCAGAGCACTTTTTAATTAGATGAACCCTTAGAATATTTATTTTTCTGCTTCATTATTTCGTTTTTCAGATTTACTATTGGAAACATTGTAATTAAATGTATCGCACAAGATGTTACTTATATTGTGGTGTTCTAAACAGAAACCTGGAGGGTTAGAAGTGCATAGAGCCATCACTGACCCCGGGTATGGACGCACCCCATCAAATATTAATCATATGCTCTGGTATGAAATATTAAAGTGAGAGGTTGGCTTACTTGTTCTTAGTCGCTAAATAGTACATTTAACAATAGGGAGACTCTAGTGAGTGCTCAGGTCATGTGTTGGCCGGGTTGCGATCCCTCAACTTGTGACCTACACAAACAATGGAGCGGACAAGCTGATACATTGTAATAGCTACCAATGTATAAAACAGACATCACAATAGTAGTTAAATATGCAAAGAAATGTATGGAAAATGTGAAGATCAGCGACACGACAGCGAAAAAATATCTCACAAGATCCACTAGTGAAATATATATATATATATATATATATATATATATATATATATATATACATATACATACACACACACATACTTATTTATAGTGGCGTGCAGGCAGGTGTGGAAAAATGTTGCACAGTAGCAATGCTTTCAGAAATAGAAGGGTTAATAGTTTATTTCTGTCAATCAATGAAGTGCAAAGTGACTGAACAAAAGAGAAATCTACATCCCCTAAATATTTGGTGTGACGCCCTTCACCTTCAGGCCTCTTTCACACAGGGAGCTAGGCGCATAAAAATCACGCACCTGTTATTAGAACCAATGGTTTCCTATGGAAATGTTCCGATGAAGGAATATGAACGTTCCCGTAGGAAACCATTGCTTCTAATAGCCGCATGTTTTTTAAGTACATGATTTTTGCGCACCTAGTTTCCCGTCTGAAAGAGGCCTTCAGCATCAGTTCTTCTCAGCATACTTGCGCACAATCAGGGTTTTTGTAGGATTATAGTCGGGTATATGATTAACGAATTATACCAAACAGGTGATAATGATCATCAATTTCATATGTAGGTTGAAATGCAGTCATTAACTGAAACAGAAACAGCTGTGTGGGAGGCTTAAAACTGGGTGAGGAACAGCCACACTCTGCTACAAAGGTGAGGTTGTGGAAGACAGTTTCATGTCACAGGTTATACACCAAGGCAAGACTAAGCACAGCAACAAGACACAAAGTAGTTATACTGAATCAGCAAGGTCTCTCCCAGGCAAAGATTTCACAGCTGACAGGGGTTTCAGGATGTACTGTTCAGGCTCTTTTGAAGAAGCACAAAGAAAAGGGCACTTTTGAGGACCGTAGTCACAGTGGTCGGCCCAGGAAACTTACTGCAGCAGATAACAGACACATCATGCTTACTTACCTTCTGAATCAGAAGCTGCCCAGCAGTACCATCAGCTCAGATCTGGCTGAAACCAGTGGGACCCAGGTACACCCATCTATTGTCAGGAGAAGTCTGGCCACAAGTGATCTTTATGGAAGACTTGCGTCCGAAGAGCCACTGTTTCCACACAGAAGCAAGGCTAAGTGACTCAACTGTACATGAAAACATAGGAACTGGGGTGGAGAAAATGGCAGTAAGTGCTCTGGACTGAGGAGTCACAATGTGAGATATTTGGATGTACCAGAAGGCAGTTTGTTTAGAGTAGGGCTGGAGAACAGTACAAATAGTGTTAGCAGGCAGCAGTAAAGAATGTGGAGAGTGGTACAATAATGAGTGTTAGCAAGCAGTAGGGAAGCATGGCAGAGAGCGGTACAATAATGATGGTCTGCAGGCAACAGTGAAGCATGGTGGAAAGTGGTACAATAATGAGTGTTAGCAAGCAGTAGGGAAGCATGGCAGAGAGCAGTACAATAATGATGGTCTGCAGGCAACAGTGAAGCATGGTGGAAAGTGGTACAATAATGAGTGGCTGCAGGCAACAGTGAAGCATGGTGGGCAGTAGTACAATAATGATGGTCTGCAGGCAATAGTGAAGCATGGTAGAGAGTGGTACAATAATGAGTGTCTGCAGGCACCCATAGTCACACCTGCAAAGGGAAAGTTATTGGTAGCAACTAAATTGTCCATCAGTGGGTCCAATGTACCCTTATTGAGTCCTGTAGTATCCACACAATTGCCAAGGCGCAACACCTCTATCCACAGGTCCCAAAACAAGGGAAAGTCTCTCCCAATAATCACAGAGTGGAGTAATTTTCCCACCACCCCAACCTGATGCTGACGAGTTCCAGAGTCTGTGGTTATCCATACCTGTGAAACTGGGTACTCTCTGCTATCCCCATGGATGCACACCAACCCCAACCTCCCTTCAGTGGTGAGCACATGCGGTAAGGAGGCGTCTATCAATGTGACCAGGCTCCCTGAGTCGAGAAGCGCAGCAACCTGGGCACTGTTCACTGTTACCTGACACATCTGTGGCTGTTGGTCTCTTGAGGGAACTCTGCCACATGCTGGGTAAGCCCATAACGAGCAGCGGCCTCTATATGTACATTCCATTGGTTCAGCTCGGGTAGGACAGTGAGCAGCAATATGCCCAGGTACCTGGCACTTCCAACAAGTAAGTGGAGCTGCTTGGTTCTTTCTGGAATGCTCTGCATTAGACCGGGTATCCCCTTAGGTTTAGGGTCACGGCACACGGATCTCACAGCAACCAACATCTCCTCCGCGGTGAGGTACCTTTCCACCAGACCTACAAGCATATCTGCATCCCGTGGATCTCCCTGAGCAACCCAACACTGCATGGCTCTGGGCAAGGTCTGCACAAATTGGTCCATCACCACTTTCTCCACCATTTGTGCAGGGAAGGAAGACTCTGGTTGTAGCCACTTCTGGGCCAGGTGTAGCAGGTCAAACATCTGGAACCTGGGAGGTTTGTCCAGCCCATACCTCCAGTTGTGGACCCATTGAGCTCTGACCGCCATACTAACTCCCAGGCGAGCAAGGATTTCTGATTTCAGTTTGCCATATTCACGTGCGTCTTGCTGTGTCAGGTCATAGTAGGCCTTCTGAGCAGGAGAGCTGCCCCTGAGCCAATCAGAGGCAGCCCTCACTCACCCATTCATGAATTCATGAATGGGTGTGAGTGAGGGCTGGCCTCTGATTGGTCAGGCTGTGACCATTCAGAGGCATCTTATTCAGCAGGCGGGGATTTTAAATCCCCGGCTGCTGAATACTGCTCACAGCTGTTCAGAGCAGTTCAGGAGAACTGCAGCCTGCCGCGCTGAACTCCGTCTGCCGGCACCAGGTGAGTATATATATATTTTTTATTTTTACACATTTCTGGATGAATTGCAGGAAAGGGCTTATATATTTAACCCCTTTCCGACAATTCATCCCGCGATCGCCGGCAGCCCATTGCATTCAGTGGAGTCGGCTGTATTGCCGGTTCCATTGAATTCAATGGGCAAACATCGTTCTTCTCTGGCACAGCTGTTACAGCTGTGGCAGAGAAGAAGGATTTGTCTTCTATATGTTCTCAATGGGGTTGGCGCTGCTGCCGCCGGCCCCATTGAGCGCATATAGAAAAGATTTCTCAGGGAAGAAAGTTAAAGTAACCCGAACATCCGAACATCGTGTGGTGTTCGTTACGAATAACGAACATCCCGAACACCCTAATATTCGCCCGAGCATCAAGCTCGGACGAGTACGTTCGCTCATCTCTAGTTATAACATAAACAGCTGGTATCCCAGTAAAAGTGGAAGAAATCAAAAGTCCTTCAAGCTCAATGCAGTAAGTAGTATGAACATCTGAATGCCCTTTTTATCCACAGCAATAAACAATATCACAGTGGTAGTTCTGTATCAGGCAGCTTTTACCAGCTTGAAGTGAAGCCTCCTTGGTAGCAGCCTCTTAGTAGACTTGTGAGTAGCTTCCTCTAGTCAGTAGTAGCAGGGACAGGGATCTCATAAGCCTCCTGGGAAGACAAACTCCTGTTTTAGTCTTCCACAGTGCACATGTCTGAAGCTCTCAGACACACACACATACACCACCTCCTGCTCTGCAGACTAACTCCTTTTACATCTAGTAGGTGCCTGAGCTCCACCCGGTTCCCTGACTTAGGTGAAAACCTGTACTGGAGAGAGGATGCGAGGCCTACCTCACCGAGACGAGCATCCTCTGCGACACATATCTGTCTATCTATCTATCTATCTATCTCATATCTATCTATCTATCTATCTATCTCATATCTATCTATCTATCTATCTATCTATCTATCTATCAATTTCATATCTATCTATCTCATATCTATTTTTGGTACATGAGGCCCAGGATCACTATGATGGGTGACAATTAGAGATGAGCGAGCACCAAAATGCTCGAGTGCTCGTTACTCGAGTCGAACTTTCAGTGATGCTCAAGAGTTCGTTTCGAGTAACGAACCCCATTGAAGTCAATGGGCGACTCGAGCATTTTTGTATATGACTGGTGCTCCGCTAAGGTTTTCATTTGTGAAAATCTTAGCAAATCACCAAAGTCATGTAAAAAACACAGAAATGGATAGGGCAGGCGAGGAGCAACATGCAGGGCTGCATTTTGGGCTCCGAGGTCTCACTATTAAGCCACAATAGTGGCAAGAGTGAGACCACCACCCCCCCCTCCCCCCGCACTGTCAGCATAACGATCGTTCTCCTCTGCCACAGCTGTTACAGAGAAGAACGATGTTAGCCCATTGAATTCAATAGAGCCGGCAATACAGCCGGCTCCATTGAAAGCAATGGGCTGCCGGCGAGCGCGGGATGAATTTTCGGGAAGGGCTTAAAAATATAAGCCCTTACCTGAAAAAGAAAGATTTTAGTGTAAAAAAGAATAAAAATGCAGGCATTCTCTTCAATGGAGCCGCTGCTGCTGCCGGTGACTCCATTGAAGACAATGGTCCGCTGGCACACATGAATTCTTTTTCAGGGAAGGGCTTTACATAAAAGGCATTCCCTGGAAATGAATTAAAAGTGATTTAAAAACCAAAAAAAAATAGATACTCACCTCCCTTCAGCTGCCGGGGCACAGCCGCGTCTTCTGCTGTCCCCTGCACTGTGGTGCTGAACTGCTGTCATTCAGCTGAGAGCTGTGCTTAGCCAATCAGAGGCAGCATTCACTCACCCATTCATGAATGGGTGTGAGTGAGATCTGCCTCTGATTGGTCAGGCTGTGACCAATCAGAGGCAGCTCATTCAGCAGGCGGGGATTTTAAATCCCCGGCTGCTGAATACTACAGAGAGCAGTTCGTGAGAACTGCCAGCTGGCCGCAGCTGAACTCCGTCTGCCGGGAGCAGGTGAGCATATTTTTATTTTTTATTTTTACACATTTCTGGATGAATTGCAGGGAAGGGCTTATATATTTAAGCCCTTCCCGAAAATTCATTGTGCGATCACCGGCAGCCCATTGCTTTCAATGGAGCCGGCTGTATTGCCAGCTCCATTGAATTCAATGGGCTAACATCGTTCTGCCGGGACAAGGTGAGTATATTTTTTTTTTACTTTTTACACATTTTAGGATGATTTTCAGGTAAGGGCTTATATTTTTAAGCCCTTCCGAAAATTCATCCCGCGCTAGCCGGCAGCCCATTGCTTTCAATGGAGCCGGCTGTATTGCCGGCTCCATTGAATTCAATGGTCAGTGCTTGTTTAATCGAGACGAGCACCGCGTGGTGCTCGTCTCGAGTAACGAGCATCTCGAGCACCCTAATACTCGAACGAGCATCAAGCTCGGACGAGTATGCTCGCTCATCTCTAGTGACAATCTGTAACTACTAATGCTGCCGACCATCCAGGGTTATAAAGTAGAAAAATGTGAAGAATCTGATAATTCATTTGCATCTCATTAGCTTTTTCTTTTTTGTCATTGTGGGAGATTTCCAATATGTTCACCATTTTGTATGTATTTTCTGTTGTCAACTGTGAATATACTGTATTTTGTGTATGGTCTAATCCTTTGGGGGAAGGGAACATCGCCCCCCCACCTCCACAAGAATTGGAGGAGCTAGTGCTGTGTGTCCAAGAACTGGTCAAACCGGTTCTAACTGGCAAAAACCTATCTAGGAATGCTTTGTTTTGGTCAAGCAGAGAGGAGAAACAGGATGTTCTTCTCATGAGACCAAATTCAAGAATGAACTGAGCGTGCTCACCGAAGTTCCTCCCAGATGGATGATATCACAAGCTACCTCACAAATACCTCCCTCTGAGAACGACCAATCAGCACGCTAAATAATGTAACTGTGTCCTAAATTGCCTGTGTTGAAACTTATTTAAGTTTTACCCGCGCTTAATAAAAAGAGAGACTCTTTTGGGGCACATGATGTAGACGTGTGGTCTTTGAAAGGC
Source organism: Eleutherodactylus coqui (assembly GCF_035609145.1). Taxonomy (NCBI): domain Eukaryota; kingdom Metazoa; phylum Chordata; class Amphibia; order Anura; family Eleutherodactylidae; genus Eleutherodactylus; species Eleutherodactylus coqui. The sequence continues at coordinate 166,543,770 of NC_089845.1, forward strand.
TCTCCAGGCCTGTACATATTATCTAAATTTGAAACACACAGTATATCTGAAATAGCGTATTTTGCGCTAACATCATCTCAACAGCAGAATAAAGTCTGACATTTCATTACACTTTGCCATTTATCAAGATACAAAAATGCCATCTTGTATTGTCCATGGGTGGGAGCAAAGGACCCTGGCCTCTCCACAGATATGCTCCAAGGCAATGACCAAGCAGGCCTCTGCTTCCTTAAAGAGCTGTACCACAATAAGCAAGCTGGCCTTTGCTTTGCTCGACCTCTACTGCAATGAGCAAGCAGGACTCTACTTCACTCAGCATGCAGAATCATGGACAAACCACATCACAAAGTCCACTTGTATTGCATATGACATAGCGCCAAGTGTTGGAAGTGGTATTTGGGCTCTTGGTTTATCTTAGACAAGTGAAAAAAAGGGACGAAGGTGGATCCAGGAGACTACAGGCCTGTGAGCCTGACTTCTATACCAGGAAAGATCTTTGAACAAATTATTGAACAGCATGTATGCAAGTACTTCGATGAGAATGGAGTAATTAACCAGAGCCAGCATGGGTTTGTGACAAACAAGTCAGGCCAGACAAATCTAATTTACTTCTGTGACAGAATCACAGACTGGGTTGATCAGGAAAATGCAGTAGACAGAGTGAATCTTGACTTTATTCAAGCATTTGGCAAAGTTTCTTATATCATGCTTATTGAAAAAATGACCAAATATGGGATTGACAAGGCAACTGTTAGGTGGATTCACAACTGGCTGAGTGATCGTACTCAAAGAGTGGTCATAAATGGCTGCACATCCAAGTGGAAGAATGTATCAACTGGGGAACCACAAGGCTCTGTCCTAGGCGCAGTGTTGTTCAATATTTTTATAAATGATCTGGAGCAGGGAATTGAGAGGAAACTGATCAAATTTTCAAACGACACAAAGCTAGGAGGGATAGCTAACACTAGGGAAGAGAGAGAGGATTCAAAAAGATCTAGAAAAGCTTGAACAGGGGGCGGTGACTAACATAATGGGATTTAACATGGAGAAATGCAAAGTCCTACATCTGGGCAGGAAAAATGGAAAAAGCACATACAGTATAGGAGGAATTGGGCTAAGCAGCAGCACATGTGAGAAAGACTTGGTTATACTAATAGATCACAGACTGAACATGAGTCAACAATGTGATGCAGCAGCCAAAAAGGCAAACACAATTCTGGGATGTATTAAGAGAAGCATCTGGATTCTGGATCAGGCTATCCCTGATTAGTGACCTGGAGAGAAGCACTAAAAACACAGGATACGACACTGTTCACACACACAGTACATAGAACAGGACTGCACATAAAGCACGTCTGGCCACTTGCACAGACATACAAAACAAGTCACTGTTCACGCCAACCTACAGAGTAATGCAAACCACACAGAACAGGGCTGCACATAAAGGACATGTCTGGCCACTTGCACAGACATAACACACATCACTGTTCACACCTACATACCAGGTTGTGCATACAACATATAACAGGAACCCCACCCTGACCTCACATGCATACAGATAGTAAACTATAGCCAGTCCAAGTGTCCTCACACCAGGAGAATAGAGAGTCAGCCACCGTGCTGACATAGGGAACAGTGTTATGCATCACCCATCTGACACACAGAGAAAACATAAGACATCTGAAGGCTGCACCTGTAAAAGGGAATAGAAGAGGTGGTCTCTGTATATGAAACAGGCAAGGACTACAGGTGTCCAGACCGTCTTCAGGGAAGGAGAGAGACACTTCAGACAAGCATGCAAACACCAGCTCTGAGTGGGATTAACAGTGATACATAGAATGACCAGCATCAACTACTAAGAGATGCTGTTTTTTTATATGCAGCAGACAAGAGGGGATTGGCTGGCAGAGAACATTACACCCAGCCAGCTCAATTAACCCTTACCTGTGAAGGTGTGCACAAGGAAACCTGTAGAACCACAGCTCCCAGATGCACAACCTTAACAGACACCTATTAGAAGGCAGCATTCCTGCAATAAAACCTAAACATACTATAGCATTATCTTAGTTGTATAATAGTATAGTATACCGTCCGTACCCTGAGTCTTACACAGGTAGAGGGCAATGCTGCTGAAAGTTCTCAGACCCAATTAATATTTAGACCCGATTAATTCTTAGACCTGATTAATATTGCTGTGTGTAGTGACCATTACTGGCACTACTGGTAAATATTTAAGCCCTGTGCACCTGTCATTAAAAACTTATATTGTAACCAAACATCTTCATCCCTTTGTCCTCCACCTGAGCTTTATTCACTCATTGTATTAAAGAGATGAGGCTGGAGTTCTGCGAAATGTATCTTTCACAGACCTAAAGAGACCAACTGAGCTGTACTTGTGCATCTGAAAGGGTTAACTTTTTGTCAGAAGAGGAGATGAGCTTACTGAATGCAGGGAAGAGGGAGCAGAGACACAGCTTGCCCAGTGTGCAAAAGACAGGGCCAGAGCAAGTAGATAGAAATGACAGCAGGATGAACTGAGCATGCTCGACCAGAGTGAATAACTACTGGAGGACTTGTTCAAGAGCAACCAGAGGTAAGCCGATAGTGGGGATGGGATGCTTAGGGGGCGAGCACTCAGGAGTGGTGGTTTTTTGTTTTGTTTTGTTTTTTTGTGCACTTGATTTTAGATATAGAACACCCAGAGCAAACAATGTGATCTCAGGAGAATCCCTTCAGGTTTGTTCACACGCTGCAGAAATGCTGCTGTTTTTCTGCAGCGGAGATGCTGTGGAAAAGCTACGGCAGAGATGTTAGTGGGATTCAAGCTGATCATCATAATTCAACATTTCAGCATTTCTGCATGGTGTGAACGCACCCTAATAGTCTGTTCATAAGGGTTGTAACTGGGATCCAATAAGTATGGTCAACACAGAAGTCCAGACATAATGGGGACTCTGAGACTCTGGACAAGCGCCCACTAGTGTCCTACTGCCGCAAGCACTGCTGAAGAATCCATCAAGCCCTGTGTCTGGGAAGACGGCGGGACATCCTGAAGGTCATATAAATACTACATTTTGCATTTGCTCTTCTTTCTTCCGAGTGAGCAGGATAAGCACTAATACAGTGTAATGAGCATGGAATAGTCAGATTACGGGAAGCTAATCAACTCAACAGAGAATTTAAATATTATAAATTTAGTGAAATGAGCAATTAACGAAGAGAAGGAAGAAGCGCAAACTCTACAAAGGCGAATGTGACAGAACTCACACATCTGAGGAGCATCCGGATAAGTGGAATGTGCTTTGGGACTAAACTGGGTTAGGATCTAATGAGTCTTTTTGGGATCTCACATGAATTATAAATTTGCCACATTCTGTTTCCTCCGATCCCAGCCATTTAACCCTTTAAACACCCTACAGTGGTCAGTAAGAGTATCGTTTCTCCTTAGGGAGAGTACCTGGAAGGTGTGAGGAGACTTAAAGAGCCCTCCTCCTTCCTCTGCTGTCTGTACATGGTGATCTTCATCTTCTGGAGAAGACCCTGGCTTTGGTTTACATTCCCAGTCACTGTTACAAGGCTTGTTGAAGGGTCTGACATTGATTTGCAGGAATGCTGTCTTCCAATATGTGGTGCTGTAGAGACATTATTCCATCTTTTCATTTACATATTTCCCACAAGGGTGTCAATGGACTTGTAAGTCTCACACATTCTAGGTGTTCTCCCTAAGGAGAAATGATACCCTTCCTGACCCACATCTATAGGCCTCTCTTTAGCCAAGCCAAAAAAACCTACTGCACACTGATGAGAGGCAATCACCCCGAAACAGCTGTCTGTACATGGTTAGCTCTTCCTTCTAGGGAAGATTCTGTTTTTGGCTCTTATTGCCAGTCAGTGTTACAAGGTCTAGTAGAAGGTTTGATATTGGCTTGCAGGAATGCTGCCCTCCAATAAGTGGTGCTGTAGCAGCATTTTTCTATCATCCCATTTAGAGACCGCAGCAGGCATAGACATACCACCTATGCAGCCACTTTAGTTGCATAGGGGCCTAGAAGGACAAGGGGAGCTGGAGCTGAATGGTCTCACCCCTTTGTCTGCTTCCTACTTGCCAGGCCCCCCAGTCTCGAACCTCCAGCAGCAGCATCAAAAGAACTATCTACCTCCTTTACTATTCTGGATGACACTCGAACTGCATGATCTGTGCACAGCATAAGTCCCACCTCTGACTCCCAGTGCAGGATATACAGGAGCAGCGGAGGAGTTATGCTGTTCAAAGAGTACGTAGCATGAGTATCATCCAGGACTGAAAAGAAAAGTTTTTATGGCACTCCTCCTGGAGGAGCATTGAAGGGGACAGAGGGGGCATTATTAAAAGTGGGGACACAAAAGGGGGCACTATTAATAATGGGGGCCCTAGATGGAAATAGTGGGACCACAGAAAGGACAGTATTACTAAGTAGAGCCACAGAGGACACTATAAATAAATTGAGCCAGAGAGTGCAATTATAACTAAGTGGGGCCACAGAGGGGGCAGTACTATTACTGTGTGGGGCCACAGAGGGTGGCACTATTACTAGTTGGAGCCACAGAGGGCACTATAAGTAAATGCGGTCACAGTGGGGAGTACTATTACAAGTGGCATCCGCAGAGGGTGGCACCTTTACTAGTTGGGGCCATAGAGTCTGCATTACTAAGTGTTAACCACAGAAGGGGCACTCTTACTAGTGAGGACCACAAAGAAGGGTAGTGGGGCCACATAGAGGAAACTATTATTAAGGAAGGCCACAGAGAGCGCACTATAAATAAATGGGGCAATGGAGGGGGTACTCTAACAGAGTGAGGCTACAAAGGGAACATTATAACTCAGTGGGGTCACAGAGGGGGCATTATAAATAATTTGGGCCACCGAAGGAGCACTATTATTTTATTGGGCCACAAAGGAAGTAACTACTACTTTGTGGGGGAAAGAGGTAGTGGCAGAAATGAGAAAGTGAGCAGACATAAGTAGTGGCTGGAAAAAGCCTTTCTGGGGTTTAGGCCCAGATAGAGAAGAAAAGGGACATCACCAATTAGAGAAGACCTCACCTGCAATCACTGGAGGTAACTGCACTGTAATCACTATCACTGTGTAGAGCTAGTACTTGAGTAGCATGTGGTGACAGCATTATTTAGAGGGATAGTAGAGCTGAACTGTTGTGTCTGAGCTTGTCTTATAGCGTCTGTGTGTATAATATATATTTGAGGGGGGCAAGAATATCCTTTGCACAAGAGGCCTTTCTTCTAGACTGCAACATTATCAGAGGAGTCTCCCATGTGGATTGGATAACCAGGTTTCAAAGTTACTTGATTGGGGACATGGAAACCCCAATACAGTCAGCACTGGAGACCTAAAAAAGACTTCAGGACTGTTCTTACACACAGCATGCACGCCTCCCAACCATCCCACATTCTGCAGGACAGATCACGTATTTGGGATGTTGTCCTGCAGTCCCAGCGGCAGGAAGCATATCCCAACTCACCTCCCTTCCTCGCCAAGCACTTAACTCACTGGTAGTCCTGGATCTGCTGCTGCAATCAGTGTGACCCCTGACCTTCCCTTTGTGTTTCTTTCCTGCATGCAGACACTGGCAGAGAGGTTTGGGGTTGCACTGATTGCAGCAGTGGCACCGCTGATGCTGGACCAGGACAACAAGTAAATTAAATGTTTGTCAAGAGTCTAGAGGTCCACTATGAGGGTCACTATTACTCCTGGGGCTACTAATTGGGTCACACTATCACTACTGGGCAACTATAGGGGTCCCAATTACTACTGGGGCCACTATGGGGTTACTTTCACTACTGTTGTCACTATTAGTACTAGAGCCATTGACAGGTCCACTGTTATTACTGGGCCACTGTGGGGGTCACTATTAGTACCTGAGCCACTAATGAGGTCACTTTTACTTATGGGGCCACTATGATTACTTTTACTTTTGGGACTAAGGGGGTCACTATTACTACTGGAGGCACTAACTTTATTGTGAGGATACTATCACTTCTGGAGCCACTATGGGAAAAGCTATCACTACCGAGGGCAATATGGGGGTCACTATTACTAATAAAGCCACTGTAGGGTGACTTTTACCCCTGGGGCCACTATGGGGGTCACTATTATTACTGGAGCCACTACTGGTGTCACTGTTACGATTGGGACCACTAAAAAAGACATGATTAATACCTGAGCCATCAGGAGGATCACATTTATTACTGGGGCCATTAAGGGGGTTATTATTACTGTGAGGGGGTCACTGAAGGGCACTATTATAGGATACAAAGGGCATGGCTTTGTGTAAAAGAGGCATCGCCTGTCATAAAAATTTGCGTCCCGCTACAGTTGTCCCTCTTTTTCTTGTTCAAAAGTTGTGAATTCTGAGCACGTTGTCAGGGCAAATATGCAAAAAGATCCTACTGATATGGTGTATGTGTTTCTAAGTAGTGGCTGTGGCTGTAAGGAAGCGTTGTTGTAGTGGCAGCATGAGCTTGTGATAATGCAGATATCCCTATGGAGGCGCTCATATGCTCCTTGCAGGGTTTGTCTTCCTGTTGATAAGAGTCCAGGCGCTGGGATGACCCCTGTACCGGGGATGTCCGCCTCCTGTAAGGTGATGCATCAGTGCTGGAGTGAAGCCGTATCTTCTCTCCAGAGGCGCCACCAGCAGCGCCGCTCCTCCATCCCGCCTCCGGGTCGCCTCTATCATCTGCTATGCAGATTTTCACATGTGAATCATCCGGAATAACCCAAGAGAAGCGGCGTCCGTTATATCTCACATAGGAAGCGGTACAATTGTTTGTTGCCATGACATTAGTGGAAATATTCCTTGTGGTCCTGCTGAATCCTCCCATGTTCATCTTTATGTATTTGTTAGACTCTACTAACATATAGACAATGAGAGAAGCCTAATATAGTGCAAAACAGAAGGCAAAGAAAGGTGCGAGAGCTCCACCTGCTGCTGAAGGCCGGGAATGACGCAGGGGGCCGATATGGATTTGTTTTTTTTTCATATTGAATAATGACAATTATTTTAGAAGATATTTAATTGATCTTTTTTTAAGTAAAAAAAAAGCATTGTTCATAGTAAACAAAACGTCTCGCTGCGGGGCCGCTGCTGCAGGAAACGCTGATGTCTATCTGATGTCATATTCATTTATTCTATTCAAAAATTGTAAAATGTCGCTCAGAAGTCGATATGTACAGTGTATATAAATCATAAGAGGTGCTCATCATATTCATAATACAGTATATACACTGAATGGCCATTTTATTAGAGTGCCTGCCACTTTAATAGAGCCCCTGCCCCTTCATTACAGCCCCCGCCCCTTTATTAGAGACTGGTCCTTTATTGGTGCCTCCAGCCCTCACGATTGGCGCTTCCCTGTCTGATAATTCTCTCCGTGACCCCGGAGCATGAAATCACGTGACAAGTTTCCCGCGGATCAGTTTCAGTGTGAATCCACATTAGATGGGGGATCCAGTGATCAGAGCGACTTCCAACAAGGCCGGTCATCGGTGCTAGACTAGCCGGGGGCTCATCACCAACCGCGGGGGGTTTTCTCGTGTAACGGTGTAGAGAGTATACCGAGAATGGCGCGATCGAGGAAAACATACAGCAAAAGGGGCCTGTGAACAGAAGCAACTCATCACTGAAAGGGGTCGGTGGAGGATGTCAGGAATCGTTCTGACCAACAGGCTGCACAGTCAGCTGAATACAACGCTGGGGCTCCAACTAACGTGTCTGAACACACAACTCGCCGCTCCTCTGCACGGATGATATAACAGCGGACGACCAGTTCCAGCGTCATTGTGTCTAAGAGAAACAGGAAGACTCCAGCGGGCAAAAGAGCGCAAAACTTGTATCACTGAGTAGTGGAGAAACATCTCCTGGTCAGATGGATCCAGATTTCTGTTGCCCCGTGCTGATGGGAGGGCAGGATTTGGCGCAAGCAGCATGAATCGCTGACCCCTTCCTGTCAGCTGGTCAGAACATGTCAGCACCGCCATGAAATCTGCAGCAACTACAAGAAATTTCCTGTCCGCAGGGGCCGATATCCCAGCGGAACCATTTTATCACCGAGTGGAATTTATGGCATGACAAATTGCTGTGGGTCTAAAGACCAAAGAAGGTCCAACGCGCCACTAGAGGGGGGGGGGGGCTCTAGTGAAGAGGACGTTCAGTGTAGGTGTGAAAGTCTTGCTGATTCTGCTCCTCGTCTTTGTAACGCTCGGTGCTTAAGAGCATCAATTCCCTGCGTGGATGAGAATTTAAATGGGTTATCCCAAGAAAAAGACATTTCTCACTGATCTGCAACATAGATGGTAAATAATACGAATGCTGGGGTTCCCTCCATTAGTGCCCACATCAATCACTAGAATGGCAGTGCCACAGACATTGATTAGGGCACCAGGGACCATGTGGGACCACCACTCCATTCAAACTCTTCTGGAGCAGCATCTTGGGGTGCCCATTCTAACGAATTATCACTTAGCCCTCGGTCCCACGGGCGTTTTTTGCCGCGAATTGCGGATCGCATGACGGATGCGCATTCGCAAATTGCGTGACCGGGGCCGAAAAATCTGCTCCTAGCCGCATTTCATTTGAAACGGGCTGGAGCAGTGCAACACTGTCCAGCGCATTGAATTCAATGGAGCCAGCAATACAGCCGGCTCCATTGAAAGCAATGGGCTGCGGGCGATCTCAGGATGAATTTTCGGGAAGGGCTTATATTTTTAAGCTGTCATTCAGCTGAGAGCTGCCCCTGATTGGTCCCTGCGCTGAGCCAATCAGAGGCAGCACTCACTCACCCATTCATGAATTAATGAATGGGTGAGTGAGAGCTGCCTCTGATTGGTGAGGCTGTGACCAATCAGAGGCAGCTCATTGAGCAGGCGGGGATTTTAAATCCCCGGCTGCTGAATACTACTCAGTGCAGTTCAGGAGAACTGCCGGCCAGACGCGGCTGAACTCCGTCTGCCGGCACAAGGTGAGTATATATTTTTTTTTACTTTTACACAGTTTTGGATGATTTTCAGGGAAGGGCTTATATTTTTAAGCCGTTCCCGAAAATTCATCCTGAGATCGCCCGCAGCCCATTGCTTTCAATGGAGCCGGCTTTATTGCCGGCTCCTTTGAATTCAATGGGCAAACATCATTCTTCTCTGCCACAGCTGTTACAGCTGTGGCAGAGGAGAATAATTTGTCTACTATACGTTCTCAATGGGGTCGGCGCTGCTGCCGCCGGCCCTGTTGAGCGCATATAGAGAAGAACAGGAATCGCAGATCACAGATAGGTGCGATCTGCGATTTCTGTTCTATAATTAATCGGACGAGCGCATAAAAAGCGCTCATGTGTCCGATACCATTGCAAAGCAATGGTTCTATAAAATCGCTGGACGCATGCGCATGCGCAAATCGCGCGAGAAAACGCCCCTCTGACCGAGGCCTAATACTGTGGGGGACTTGAAACTTCTTCGCCCCCATATCCTTTCCAAGATCCCCAAGTTAATGCTTGGAAATGTAGGATTCTTTCTCAGGTTCTGAGTACCCAAACTAGGCTGGACCCCTCGCCCCAGTGGCCCCATAACAACTCCATGGGTTGCCTGTATGTTATACAATCACTGCACATGACATCTGTGATCAGTACCACCGTACCACATGATGGTCTCAGATAATATGCTGACCTCCTCTGTGCAGCAGAAGACAACATTTAGCAACGGGATGACTTCAGTGACTTTGACCGCAGCCGAATTGTTGGTGCCCAGAGGTGTGATGCCAGTATTTCTGAAATAGTGGCACTTGTTGGTTATTCCCAAGCCACAGCATCAAGAGTGTACCAAGACAGGTGGAACCATGGAGAGACACCCAACATGAGGTCATGCAGCACCAAAAGCCATGTCTTTAATCCTGGAGGCGAACATTGGGTAACACATCTTGGACTGCTGGGTCAGTTGGTCCACTGTGGCACGTCGTTGTGAGATACAACAGTGGGAGGACATAGATAAATTTGCACAGTGGCATTCGCTGCGTCTACTGGATTTCAATAGCTGAAGCCCCACAAGGGTTCCCCTGATGATCCAGTGTCATCGCCAACAACGCCTCGTATGGGCTCAGGGAGGAGGTCAATATACTTTAGACACGTAACAGAAGGTCATCTGGAGAGACGAATCCCACTTCCTGCTGAATACATACGGCCAGATCTGCTTCTGTTGTAAACCGCATGAAGCCGCGTACCATAGATGCACCATTGCACTTCAACAGGCCTCTGTGGCGGTGCCGTGGTCTGTGGAGCATTTTCCTGCTACGGCCTAGAACCGTTGGTCATCATACCACAATCATTGAATAGTGAACACTACAGGGACCTGTTAGCTGACCATCTGCACCCATATCTTCAGGAAGCCTGAAACCACAGTGCCATCTTACAACAGGACAGCGCTCCATGTCATCGAGCTCGGATCACTAAGGAATGGTTGGAGGCACATGACAATGAGTTCTCCACACTGCCTTCGCCCCCAAAGTCACCAGACTGTAACCCCATTGAACATGCTTGGGATATGCTGGAAAGGGCTGTGAGATCTGCTCCTACTTATCTGCAAAATGTGCCCCAACTGGCAGAGCTACTACAGTGGGCACGGGGCAGGTTGAGTGTTCAGATTCTTGCCACCTTGTGGAATCCATTCCCAGACATCTGAAAGCCGTGATCACCCGAGAGGTGCACCAACCTGTTATTGAGTGGGTGTTCCTATTGAAGTGTATACCGTTATCCTGAACCTATGCATGAGATGTTCTGCAGACCCTCGTGCGGTATGAGTGCTGTCCCTACCGGTGGGGGATAACGTCACTATAAGGATATACAAGCAGAAGTGACACCTCATCACCTCCGATGTGCCACTGGTGTAATAGATCCCATCATTCCAGTCTTGCACGTGATTTTCCTGCAGAACATGGTCTGATTAATCTCCATTTGTGAGCGCTTCCTCCCGGCGCAGAGGATTCGGCTGCTGTATTGTTTGTTACTTCAGTTAACCTTTCTAATTATTGGCATCTTTGCTTTTCCCTGGATGCCGGAGTTCAAGATGCTAATGAGAAGAGCGATAATCACATAATGAGAGTTCTCCGGAAAGTATTGTCATCCAGCGTTCTGGCATCAGATGTATCATTTAGGTTATTAGTTTCTGCTCGCTTTCGGTTGATTATTTGTTAGTTCTCATTACACATTTGGATATTTCAGAATTAGTATCATATTAGTTATAATGTCGGTAGGAAAATAAGACGCACAGAACACCTACATTGGCAGGATGGGATTAAAGGAATATTATCATCAGAAAGTGACGGATTTTATTACAGATTTTCTCCTTTGATGGCCGTGTCTATCCAAGGTTGCAGTTTACAGGTTGGCCACTAGATGTCAGCAGAACAGGCTACAGTCCACCATACTAAAGTGTCTCATTTTACAGCCTGCAGTGAAACTAAATGTTATCACCTTCTTATTATGGGTAGACAAGAAAGGAAAGCGGGTTGTCACTGATGGCCAGCACAACATTGAATCTAATGTAGGAATGAGAAAGCGGGCCCCCCATTCTTGGAATCAGTGGGATCCCAGTGGCTCAACCAATCTGTCAGCCTTACATGAACATGGGATAGTAAGGGGATTAATCTGACTTTAATTAGAAAGTGATAGATTTGTATTGCATTGCCTGAACAAAAATAAGCAGCTTTTTACACTGATAGCAGCAATAAGGTAAAGATTCTAGTGAGTCGGTGATGTAGAGAAGGGGAGTAAGGTTTTCTGGGAACGTTAATAACTTTGCAGTGAGGGTATGTTCAGACGCTGCGGATCCACAGTGAGAAGTCTGGAGGAAATTCACAGCAGATACAAAAATGATTGGTGCTGCAAAGGGTGAAAATGCACTGAAAAACCACCGCAGAATGCGCTGCAGAGGATGATTAAACCCACAGCTCAGGTCACTGTATGTGCGGATCTATAGTGGATTGTATCCCATCCACGTCGCTCATATTGTAAATGCTGTGGATTTTCCATGCTAAAATTATGCACCGAAAATCCACAACAAATTGGCCGCCTGTGAATTCAATCTCACCGGCTTCGCTGATTCTGCTGTAAGGATGCTGAATTTGCTTCTGGTTTCCTGCAGTTTTGAAATCCATGTAATTCTAGGACATTTACAAACCGAAATCTAAGAGCTGCAGATTTCTACGTGACGTATAATTACACCACCTATGACTCCATCCTGAGGGCTTATTCACACAACCGTATTTACGCAGGAATCAAACACACAACGCGACCGTGCGAAGCACGGATTTCAATGGATTCAATCAGACAAACAATTTTTTGCCAAAACAATCATGCCTGGAAAAATCGGACATACTCGACGTTTTTGGCACATGTAAGATCGGTCTTGCCCTATCTTCTGACGTGGTACGCAGCAAGCTCCCATAGACTTCTTTGGAAACTGGAAAAAAGAGAGGGGGAGTTACCCTGTGTACAATAATGGGAGAAGAAGACAGACGGCCCTTAATTAGGCAGTAATTGTCATTCCGAGGATTTTATAGCGATCAATGGTTTCCATCGCTTCAGCGTATTTTTGAAATTCACGCAGCAGCGCCCCATTTGAATGGCATTAAATACGCAAATATAGATCGTGACTCGATCGGGTCACATATGTATTCATGTGAATATACGCTGTGTATGGGCGAATGAAAGAACACGTACGGTCGTGGAAAGGAAGCCTAACAATGAGAGCTACTATAACACTACACATACATTGTATCCTGGTTCAATAAAGAAGCATCGATTGTGATGCATAGTCTGTTAGCCCCTTGTTGCTGCTCCCATTGGATCTATTTGGATTGTATGGAAGCATACAGGGACATACATTGCTTGATTTGCGTTAATGTCACAACGCAGATTCAGAATATGATGCAGCAGTCCCAGCAGTCTGCACACCTAGTGGCTTTACCAAGGCTAGACTCACTTACAACCCAATGAGGACAAACTCACCATTCTCCTTCTTTAATCTTGATCCTTTTACTCTGTAGCACAGTCCTGCATTCTCTCTATCCTCCAAACAGCTCTGTGCTTTGAATCTCAGCATTCTCTCAAGCAATGCAGCAGCAGCAAACTGTACAGTCCCTCACTGCAGTCCTAATGCCACCTGAAGACTATTATCCTCCCTCAGCAGGGCCTTAGCTTCTCTTACAGCAGTCCCTACATTCCTCCCTCACACACTGGTGTGCAGCACTGTGCCCTTTATATGGTGCCTAGGGTAACTAGAAAGTTTGGGCCAATGCTCAACCTTTTTTGAGGTGATGTCACTGGGGGTAGGGCTTAGCAGTACCTGGGTCACTGATCGCTAATAAGAGGGGAGTGGGCAGTGCTCTCCCCTCCTACAGCTTGCCCACAGACTGTATACATTTTTACTGGATTAATCTGTATAGAATAGCAAATGCATCTATTGTACAATAAACTATACAACATAAAAAAAGGAATATTGACTTATATCATCCCAGCAGAGGCCAAAATGACATGTTTTGGCATCCATCAGTGGAGTGGGGTCTATGGATACATGTGATATACTGCACCAGAATCAAGCTCATAACATAAATACAGCACCAGAACCAGGCTCATAACATGACTATAGCACCATAACAGCTTAGTGAATTAATACAGCATCAGAACCAAGATCATAGTATAAATACAGTACCAGAACCAAGCTCAGTGTATATACAGTACCAGAATACATGTGATGTGTATGCAAGGAGCTAGGTGTACAGTGCAAATGCTGTGTAAATGCACCCTAGCAGTGACAGCCATAATGCCCTATAACAATGACAGGCAAAGTGCTATTTAACAGAGTCAGCCGCAGTGACCCTAGAGATGCTAACTCTTATAGGGCAAGAGGTCTGCACTCTCTGAGCGGTTTCTAAGAGGTGGCTGAGGAGCCTTGTCACAGTGGTGATGAGCGCAGCGCTCTCTATGCAATCTTGAGTACAGATGAAAGTGAACAACAGGATATGAACAACTAATGGAATTAGGTAAATGTGACACCAGTGCCTGGCTTAAAATCTCTTAGTAGCGAAATAAGGTTAACACACGTATGTAAGTAAATTGCAGGCACACCATTTACTTATTGAATGTGGCAGTCTGCAAACATCTTAGACAGTAAAACTTCAGTAAAAACAGTTTAAACCTTGTTACATGGATAAATAAGCCCTGGGGGAGGCAGGACCTGAGATATGAGGAGCTATAGAGCGAGAACTGACTATGACTGAAAACCCCTAAAATCTGACTAACAGTCATTTGCTAACCTGACATATGAGCTAACAATCTCCGGTACTCATGCCGTGGGAAGATGTCTGCAAATCACAATGCTTTGTGTAGGTTGCTGGACGCTAGCAGAGCTGAAAATCATGGAAGCCTGGCTTGAAATGATGTCCAGTTTTGAAGAGAACAACAGGCTTCTCTCAGCGTAGTGGATGATTGATTTGCTGCATACAGGGTTTCGGAAGTTGTCAGCAAACTTTTCTTGTTACAGGACAGAAAGCAGGGAGTTGATTAACACGGCTTCACATGGCTGCCAGCATTCTTCCCCTCCTTTTCCCTCTCTCTCTACTGACTGAACTGCTCTGACTCAACACTTTTTGATTTTTCTTCTATGCCACAGCTCACAAAAAACATACCCCTCCTTTTAAGGGGACTCATGTCTGCTCAGCCACGATTAGCTCTGCCCCTCAACGTGGGTCATGTAATCTATGACATCATCCCATGTCTTCTCCCATCCTAAAACGATTGCTTTACAGTGAAATTCCTAAGTTAAATTACCTATTTATTTCCCTATCCTGACTCCATCCTCTTATTAAATGAAATCTAGCATCACTACCCTTTTCTAAATGATCTGTAGTGAGAACAGTTGCTCTTGACTTGCGATGAAGTGTTTTTTATACTGTAGTGCCACACCAGGTCACTACATAAATACAATACCAGAAGCAAGCTCACTACCTAAATACAGCACCAGAACAAAGCTCAGTACATACATACAGCACCAGAACCAAGCTCAGTATATGAATACAACGCCAGAACCCAGCTCAGTACATAAATACAGCTCCAGAACCCAGCTCAGAAACACACTCATAACATGAATGCAGCACTAGAACCAATCCCAGTACATAAATTACAGACTAGAACTGTGCTGGATCATATTTTCCTCCAGCAGGCTTCGGGGTATTATGTAGCTTCCAAATTGTATAGTGTGCACACATCATCGACCAGATCAGACGTAAGGTATCAGTCTAAGCTGGGAGAGTCTCTACAATGTGTAGAGCCTCAGGCTTTTTATTATAACACATGACACCTGCCCTTTAATGGGCGTGCAACAGATTACATCAGTAACATATAAGATTCTCATTTGTCGGATCATATAGAATCTCCCGCCTCTCTGCCCACCCTTCCTCAAGTCCGATGTAGCTTGGACTTTGTCTTCTTAGCATGCAGGCAACCTTAAGGAATTCCTGTGTACGTGACAATTCATTGTTTAAGTAACTTCAGCGTGGGGGGTGGAAAAGGGCTAGGAAAACACTCAGTATTGAATACAGGTATACATATAACACTATGACCTTTAACTCTTAGAGGCTGCTTGTGCAACTTATGTACCAAGCCAACATTACACCACACATCTTTCACCATGCCATTGTCCAGCAAATACCATGATGAGATTGTGTGGCCATTAACCTCCACAAAGTTAAAAGTCATTACAATAGCATAATACATTTGGTTTATACAAATCAATAGACATTTTATACTAACTAATCATCATGTCTATCACAATCCCCCCTTAAAATGTCTATCCTCTAACTCTCCATCTAATTTTCACAGTTCTCTGCGCGTGAGCCTATAATCGGAGCGCGTTGAAGGTTCGATTTAGGGTCTTCAAGGGGGTGTAGGACTTGTCCACTCCTTCTGGGGATGCATCCAGCAAACTCATGGTGGGAGCGGCTTTTCCAGCATCAGTTTCACATTTCTCTCTGACACAGGGGATAACACAGCAGACTAGAACGAAAAAGATAATTGGTTCACATACAACTGCGACGCCCGTCTGTGCCAGGATCCATTACCACCCGCTCATCCATGGCGAGTGCTGGTCCCAAAGGTTAGCTCTTTTTAGTTAGTGCGGTCAGCTTCTTTAATGGCAACTGCGTCTTTACCCGCGGGTCACGTGTCGTCTGGGATGTAGGTACAACAAGTCTCCCCTATCATCTTACAGACACTCCCCTTTTTAGCTAAAATCATATCTAAGGCCATTCTATTTTGAAAAGTCATAGTCGAGGTAGGTCCTATTGGTCGACTAGTCCCTATAAGGCGTCTCTAGTATAATTTATAAACCGCTGCTAATTATAATAAACATAATTAATCCAGTCAACGTCTTATTTACCATAATGATCAGAAAAATGGACTCGAATCTAGTTTTAACTTGGTCTCTAATTTTTAAAACTCGTCAGGTACCCCCCTTGGCTATCCTATGACGTCAATGTACACGTGTAGATCAAAACTACCACCAAGGGTCTCTCTTCTCGCTCTAGTATAATGTTACAATACTAGTAGTGTGCACAGGTACGCACGGCCTGGGACTCCCTAATCTTCACCCACACCAATGTCCCTCCTGGAGATAGCCCAGATGGTGGACACGTCCAGGCCGCCTGCACTGACCCTACACTACCTAGTGACAAGACTGGAAGGAACCGCCGTACCTATGCGGAAAACAAGGATAGACCAACATGACAGGATAACCACAAAACACAGACTGAGTTGGATCGAGATAAATTAACTATTGGGGGTAACCTCATTATCCTCAATGCTGTCTGACAGGATGTGGAGGAGCATAAGGGCTTTACTAAGGCACACTCCCCTGCCCAATTACCCTCCAGGCGGGTCCTCTACCTCATGTCTCCACAAAGCCAGTAAACGTCTCCTGAGGACTGGACCTGATTCTGCATCCATTCCCCTCCTATCGTACCGTTGGTGAGTTCCCCAAAAATCTCCCTCCACCCTGCCCATTTGCCTGGCAGGTGTAGTTTCCAGGGTAGTCAGTAATACTCTCTTCGGTGCAAAACACTTAAGTAGTTATAGAGTATTCCTTCTTCCACTTCTCACGGACAGTGTAATTAGTGGAAATGTTCGTGAAGAGACTAATAAACCACTCTTCAGCATCTACCGGGAGATTTAGGGGGACCATCCCCGAGTGTAGTCGGGCACTACCGCACACGCAACAGTTAGACTTGTTGCTCCTGTTAGCATTGTACCTCATCAACTCCAACCAGAGATTCTGGTCAGAGTAGCCAGTCGCTACTGTCAAGGTGTCCTCAAAGGTAGGGTCGGCTATGATCATCATGTTCGTCAAGGTCTTTATCTTACGGCGGAGGGGGTTAATTATGGGCACGGGACTAAGTGAAGGCTTCCATTCGGGTGCATCTACCATATCCCTTATTTTAAACTTCTCTAAGGGATCTGTCCTCCGGTACCGGTATGTCCCCAGACTGTATGTCCCCCCGTCCCCCGGGCTTTGATCTCCCATGGTTAGTGTAAAAACCGCATTAAAACCAAGCAACATACTAAGTTCAGCCTTCCAATACCTGCTGTCCTTATTATTCTCAAGGAGGGTTATACGACTAATTAGGGATTTCCCGCTCTTATCTTCCTTATTTTAAGGCACTTCACGGTTTATAGGACCAGTCTGTTCCTGTGTTCCATCCCACTAATCCCCAATAACGGCAGTCTTCTCCCCAGACATTATCAGTGGCGCAAACATATTGTATTCCCCGGGTATATAAGTCATATAACCAGCTGAACTGGGCTAAGTCTGGTCCGCGTTGGGATCTTGCACCTAGACACGGGACCACAGTACAATAGTCGAAGGGATATGGGGCTACTTGAGCATTGGACGAGTTATACCAGAAGGTAACCATACCCTCATATTCTTCCAACTAAGGATTCCAGTTGCCACCCTCCTCTCTCACTAGCCCTAACCAGAGTAATGTCCTTGGCACGACTAAGACTGGTCTCCCGGATCTGAAGCTTTCTTACAGTATGAAGCATGGATCCATGTAAGTCTTTCGGCTAGTTTCACAACTGTGGCAGTAGTCAGAAGCACCTGGTAGGGGCCATCAAATCGGGGCTCAAGAGGGTGCTTCCTGAGGAACTTCTTGACGCACACCCAATCCCCAGGCTGCAAGATATATGTCCCAGTGTCTGCCTCTGAGTCTGGAAGAGAACACCTGTGCATAGGCTTTGGTTAGTTCTTTAACAACGGAAATTACATACTTAGTCAACACATCAGATTGTAATTGTAACTACTGAGGATAGTAACGACCTAGCCTTGGGGCTAGCCCAAACAATCTCGTAGGGAGATAATGTATGATCCCCCCTGGGTTCATATCTAACACTGAATAGGGCTATTGGATGACAGTCTTTCCAAAGTGGCGTCATTTTTAAGTATCTTACTTTTTAGCGTGCCACTACGTCTCTCCACCTTTCCACTACTCTAAAGGTGGTAGAGTATGTAAAAGGCCTGGGATACACCCAGAGCAGACATGAAGTGAAGTTTATACCTCTGTCTGACTCTGAATCACTTCTGGTACCCCATATTCACAGTTTACCTCGTTCATGAGCTTCTTTGCGGTTACCTACTTGTTTGCCTTGGTAACAGGGTCGGCCTCCAACCTGCAAAGACATCAACAACAAGCACGTATTCATACTTCCCAACAAGTGGGAGCTGAACGTAGTCAATTTGCAATCCCTGAAATGGGTAGAGTGGTCCCGGCAAGTGTGATGTGGTAAATTTACTTCTGCCCTGTCTCACCCATGGCATAGATCATGCTAAACTGGACAAATGATGCAGCAGCTACAGAGAACCCAGAAGTCGCCCATCCTCTTTCAAGCGTCGTCGTCATTGCTGCTTTACTAGGTGGGTCTTTCCGTCCATCAGCTGGGCCATCATGGGATACAGGAACTGTGGTGGGCAAGTGCTGTTGACTGTTCACCATACACGGTCCTGTTTCTGCTGCTCCCATATTAGTCCATTTATCCTTTCCTTCCTTGCTGGCTTGTAACTGTAAACGTCTTTAGCATATCAAAGTCCAAATTTTGTCAATGTCCAAAGTTTTTGCCACTGACTCATGCTGTCAGTACCTTTCTTCTTTCTTCCACGGCTTGAGGGCCGCTGCCTTTGCTGCGCTGTTAGCGAGGGTGTTGTCTCTCGCTTCTCCAGTGTAGGAATCGGTGCGAACTCTCAGCTTTGTCAGGTAGAAGTAGGGCCTCCATGAGACTCTGCACCGCTGCACCATTCTCAATTGGTTGTCCTGCTAAGGTAAAAACTGTCTG
This sequence comes from Eleutherodactylus coqui, assembly GCF_035609145.1. NCBI lineage: Eukaryota > Metazoa > Chordata > Amphibia > Anura > Eleutherodactylidae > Eleutherodactylus > Eleutherodactylus coqui. Next base: position 166,563,189 of record NC_089845.1, read on the forward strand.
TCCTTCCATATTGGGCCGTAATCATGAGCTATGCCAAATGCATACCAGGAGTCAGTGTAAAGGATTGCCGTCTTACCTCTCGCCAGTCTACTCGCCTCAGTGAGGGCCTTCAGTTCCGCTTCTTGTGCTGAGACATGCGGAGGCAGAGCTTCTGCTTCTAGGACATCTTGTTGTGTGACTACTGCATATCCGATGTGGAGTCGTCAATCCTCACCGTGGTACCATCTGCAAAAAGCTCAACATATACATTATCAACAGAGGTTCCGGTAACTGTTTGCATACTTGCAGTTTCTTACTGTATTAGTACTAAATAATCGTGTTGATGTTCTATTTCACATGGCTCGGAATCTTGTAGCACAAAATCATTTATTTATTTATTTATTTTTAAACCCAATAGCTGATCTACAACACCTAGATCATCTATGACCCAGATCACCTATGCCCCCCCCCCCCTTTTGAACCGGAATACTCAATGGAAAAAGAGTAATCGCGTTCAAACTAGTACAACGTTGAAAAAGGAAACCAAGAGGCACAAAAACAAGCACTTTGTAGGTCAAGGTGACATTGTATGCAGCGAAGCCTGAGCGAAAATATCCTTTACATTTTTTTTTTTTCAGGTCGCAGTTAGCATTTTGTAACACAAGGGGGCGCAACACAAGTAAAATTTTACGTCACCCAGTGTAATAGTATTTCAGGGAATGTCCAGCGTTTAACTTTCACTCTCCTGTCGGAATATAATTATAGCTTCAGTGTAGACTGACACTAGAATATACAAAAGACTTAAGGAAAAACCAAAGAATACGGATGAATTAACATCCTACTCTGGGCAATTCAGTCCCTCTTTCTCACATAAAAAGTAAAATTACTTCATCAAATTGCGTGAAAAAGTTTGCTGGGTGACTATAGGGAAATTATTCCATCTGTAGGAGCCTTCCATAACATCATCTGTCTGAATATCCATTGGAGAAGCGGGCAGTGGGAAACAGAGCCCCTGGGAACACACCATGAGAGAGCGTCCCCTTTCATGGATCCCTGGCCTCTGTCCCCTATGCATCAACTCCAACCTTCCATACACTATAAACCAGCTTAGTCATCTACTATGTCCCAAGCTGCATCTTCACAAAGGTTTGTTTCCCTGAACTTATCACACATCCAAAGTGGCCACATCTTGGAGTGCAACAAAGTCTGGTCAAACAAAACCTTACTTCAGACAATCATGATGTTAGCACTGGATACAGTGGCATTGGGGAATGTAGGCCTCCCGAGTGCAGCAAAATGGCCGCCAGATGCAGAAAGGGGTGGGGCTACAAATCTCCCAGGTGAGGCAAGATGGCTGCCGGAGGAAGGGGCGGGGCCAGGGGCGGCAGCACTTCCAGGTGAGGCAAAATGGCCGCTGGAGGAGGAAGGGGCGGGGCCAGGTCCTGTCCCAGATGGGGAGGGACCGGAAGTAACATCACACACCCTGAAAGTGAGCACATGAGGGGAAGTAACTTCAGGGTGGGGGCAGAGCTCACCACCCTTGCTGTAGAAACATTGCAAGTGCAGCCGCCATTACAGGGAGGGGCTGTAGTCAACACAAAGGCATTACATTGTTCATAATATAGACAATACACACATCCCCCACTACACGCTTTCCCCGCTTGGATCTCTTTCCTACGTTATACCACCTCCTACCAAAAACTAGCTAAAACACCTTTCTTTCTGCTGGGCTTCCTGCTCATCCTCTGAAAACTTTCTACAGTCTATCTTACCATACTCATTTCTTTTCTTTCTGCTTATCTGTCCATAACCTGACATTTCTTTCTGCAACTTTTCCTGATCCTTTTCTTTGTAAAACGTTTCTACATGTTTTGCATATTCCACAACATCCTGCATTCTATTCTATTTGAACTTTCTAGACACAGTAAAACTCCTTTACTAAATTCCACCTCTTATATCCCTCGTATATCACAATGCACATTAACACTACAAAACACGAGACAAAGGGAACAGAAGGGTTAATTGGGAAATGCTTTCAGTGGCTTAACTTCAGTCCACTCTACCCTCCCCCAATAATAAACACTGTACATTGTTTAAACAAGACCTTTTGACTACACATAAGGACTGACGATTATATTCAGTAACAGAGACCTCTGGAGTTTCCAGCCAACACAACATAGCGGCTATAATTCCAGCGTATACCTTTTCACATATGAGAACATAACACGCTCAATCATACGGGTAAATACGCCGTTTTTAAACCCTGCGTATCCCTCCTCGCATATGCGCGTATTTTAAATTTTCCTGACCTCACACTAGTTACCTAGGAGTACGTGGCGCGTGCCCTCAGGCTTAAACAGCCAAGTCCGCCCTTCTGACACATTAACCCTCACAGAATTTATCTCTTGGTCCTGTATACACAATCTTTAACTGTCTCAGACATAATATACACAGCATACAAAATACCCCTTAGGCAGGATAAAACGGTGGTTTTTTTCCGAGTAGAAAGAACTATATTACCTGCCTTTCATTGATGTATCACTCTGGATCAGAAACAGGCAGATTAGCAGTTAGAAATCAGCTTACATCGGTAGATTTACATAAAGCAATCTTACCGTGTTCTGTAGATTTTCGGGCCCCTGAGTTCTGTGTGTTATCTGCCGATCTCTGTATTTTTCCAGAATGAAAGAAATCAAAAATCTCTACTCGGCTCACCCAAGAGACGCCAATTGTGCTGGATCATATTTTCCTCCAGCAGGCTTCGGGATATTATGTAGCTTCCAAATTGTATAGTGTGCACACATCATCGACCAGATCAGACGTAAGGTATCAGTCCAAGCTGGGAGAGTCTCTACAATGTGTAGAGCCTCAGGCCTTTTATTATAACACATGACACCTGCCCTTTAATGGGCGTGCAACAGATTACATCAGTAACATATAAGATTCTCATTTGTCGGATCATATAGAATCTCCTGCCTCTCTTCCCACCCTTCCTCAAGTCCGATGTAGCTTGGACTTTGTCTTCTTAGCATGCAGGCAACCTTAAGGAAGTCCTGTGTACGTGACAATTCAGTAACTTCAGCGTGGGGGGTGGAAAAGGGCTAGGAAAACACTCAGTATTAAATACAGGTATACATATAACACTATGACCTTTAACTCTTAGAGGCTGCTTGTGCAACTTATGTACCAAGCTAACATTACACCACACATCTTTCACCATGCCATTGTCCAGCAAATACCATGATGAGATTGTGTGGCCATTAACCTCCACAAAGTTAAAAGTCATTGCAGCTGCGTAATACATCTAGTTTAGTACAAATCAATAGACATTTTACGCTGACTAATCATCATGTCTATCACAGAACCAAGGTCACAATATGAATATAGCACCAGAAAAGTTCAGTAAATATATACTGCACCAGAACCAATCTCCTGCCATAAATATAGCACCAGAGCAGTTTGTAACATAACTACAGCACCAGAACTAGGCTCATAACAGGAATATAGCACCATAACAGCTTAGTGAATAAACAAAGCACCAGAACTAGATCAGTGTATATACAGCACCAGAACCAAACACAGTGTATATACGGCACAAGAACCAAACACAGTGTATATACGGCACCAGAGCTAAGTTCATAATATAATACTGTAGCAGAAACTAAGTGATTGTATTTCTGGGGCGTTGATGGGCTGACAGCAGGACCTCAGAACACCATAGTGGAGACAGAGCCAGGAGAAGGACGATACATGTACCTCCACAAGTCACGGCCACACAGAGGTAGATCATCTGGCCAAGCACACCTCAGGGGTAATCGCTCCCAGCCTAAATTCACCTGATGCCCCTCTTACAAGCTGGTGTCCAGCCCCCTGTGTGACTGAACGGTGCATATGTATATGGCTGGCCATTCACATAGCTTTTCCATGCATTTCTGTCCTCTGCTGGCAGGACTCTACTAATGAGCAGCCAGTCAGGAGCTCCTCGCCATCGTCTTGCCTGTTGTAGTAATTATCATTGGCGAGTGTGGCAGAAGAGATTTATGATTGATTACATGTATGCACTGGTCCTACTGCACCCATGTAAGGTGGCATCATCTGTATAATGTAACCTGTGGCCGTAAGCCTTCCCCCCTCCAGTCGAATACCCACCCTGGAGGGTAAATGGGGGAGAAAGACCAGGGTGCAGGTAAGCGGTAGTGTTATAGCACCTGTATTGCATTTCCCTCCACCGGCCTTAGCCATGGGCGGGGAGAGCAGGAGGAGCTGGGAGCTGTGAAGGATAAAAGGCATCACGATATAAAAGCCTCATGTAAGACTGAGTAAGGAAGATCAGATCAAAGCTCCTGCAGGTCACTAGCAGGTCAGCCCTTCCATAGGAGATAATGCAGGGCTGACCCCTTCCCCAGCACACAAGTCCTGTGGGTCACTAGCAGGTCAGCCCCTCCATAGGAGATAATGCAGGGCTGACCCCTTCCCCAGCACACAAGTCCTGTGGGTCACTAGCAGGTCAGCCCCTCCATAGGAGATAATGCAGGGCTGACACTAGCTCACAGGCTCTGCAGGTCGCTAGCAGTTCAGCCTCTTCCATAGGAGATAATGCAGGGCTGACCCCGCCCCCAGCACACAGGTCCTGCAGGTCACTAGCAGGTCAGCCCCTCCATAGGAGATAATGCAGGGCTGACCCCTTCCCCAGCACACAAGTCCTGTGGGTCACTAGCAGGTCAGCCCCTCCATAGGAGATAATGCAGGGCTGACACTAGCTCACAGGCTCTGCAGGTCGCTAGCAGTTCAGCCTCTTCCATAGGAGATAATGCAGGGCTGACCCCGCCCCCAGCACACAGGTCCTGCAGGTCACTAGCAGGTCAGCCCCTCCATAGGAGATAATGCAGGGTTGACCCCGCCCCCAGCATACAGGTCCTGCAGGTTACTAGCAGGTCAGCCCCTCTATAGGAAATATTGCAGGGATGACCCCACCTCCAGTTCACAGGTCCTGCAGGTCACTAGCAGGTCAGCCCCTCTGTAGGAGATAATGCAGGGCTGACCCCGCCCCCAGCACACATATCCTGCAGGTCACTAGCAGGTCAGCCCCTCTGTAGGAGATAATGCAGGGCTGACACCTCCTCCAGTTCACAGGTTTTCCAGGTAACTAGCAAGTTAGCCTCTTCCATAGAAGATAATGCAGGACTGCAAATGAAGAGGGAAAGATATAAAGAGGGAGTGAAGTGCCAGTCGGAGATGAGACATATTGTTGATGGGCATTTACGGTTGAGTTAGGAAACGTTCAAGGTGCTAGTGCCGACCTTGGGGGCGCAAAGTTCCAATAAGTAAAGTTTGTTTTTATAAAAAAAGAAAATCTGGCCAGTCTGAACCCGCGGCGCTGCATCCGTGACACCCATCACTGTGAATCTGCAACTGTGCTTCAGGCTCAAAAGACAAACACCCATCAAACTCCCACAAATGGACCCACAGATGGACACATACACCTGACGTCCACCAACCCAATGCCCCTCCCACTAGTGACCGCATCTGCAGCGCTGTTTCAATACCAACATGGAAACCCAACATCCTTATCCTTCCCAGGCTAAATGGCCTTCAGGTATCCCAGATAGGACTGAGGGGACTGGGAGTCTATGTTGGCCTCCCACTTATCAGTCTCCCCTGCTAGCCACCAGGTATATCTCCTCCTCAGACTCTTTATAGCGGGGGTGTCACCCTTCCCTGCTTGTCATAGATGCAGTGTAGTTGCCCAGTACATGCTTTCCTGGCTCCCTCCATAATGTCATACATGTAATGTCTTATGTTGATGCTCTGTTCAGAACTGTCTAGTCATTCTGTTATGTGTATTGCACAGCTGCAGCATGTGATGGGTTAAGTGTTTGCAAAGTATGAGCTGTCTGCCTGTAAATGTAACAATTTATGTCCTGTCACGTGGGGTGAGAGAAGGTATGAATGGGAGTGTATGAGAGCGGGAAAAGGTCCATGCCTTCTGGATTTCTGTCAAAGAGTTCCAGCTACACAGTGAAGAATGGAGGAGGTAGAGAGATTTCCCACACACCACCAGCAATGCCGCTAAAGGAGTGAGTCCCCAGAAGAGAGAGAGAGCGTGAGTTGACCGTGCTTGTTCTTGTGGCAAGGCCTAGTGCAGAGGTACTCTATTATAATTGTTGACACTCCAGTGTCCTGAAGTCTGGGTCCTGCTGAGTGGAGGTACACGTCTTTATTTAGTCCCACACAGGCAGCCTAAAGTCTGGGCCTGCTGTGTGGAGGTACTTTGTCTTATCTAATTCCTGCACTTTTCAAATTTGTCATTTGTGCCTTGTATTGCTGAAGTTTCAAGTAAAAGTTATTCCAGGCCCTGACTGTTCCCGGGGACCGGAGGTACTATACTCCTGTCTGTGGCTCGTTTATTTCCTTACTGAAAATCATGCGGGTGGAAAGCAGAACAGTGATGTCCCCCGATGACAACCCTTACACCTGTCCTAATGTTTATTGGGCATCCCCAGGCCGGGGGTGTCTGGAAGAGGCTCAGCGTTGTCCTGGCCTTTGCTACGTGCATCTCTCCGGGAGGGCGCCTGGTAAGTGCCGCTGTGACATGCCAGCATCTTGCCCTCCCAGCTCCTCAGCATATGCCATGTGTCCGGGATCACCCTACGGGGTGCTGCATGCAGTGGTGAGGAGGCAGACTTTTTCCATCTTATTTGGTGATTTCCCCTAATGGCTCATTCTTGGAGCCAGGTCACTGCTATCGGCATTGCTTGGACTTCCTCTATTTTGTATTTTTGGGCTTCTGGACCAGGATGATGCTTTAACCCATTATCACATGATTCTCCTGAAAGACTCACCTTTTCTGGCAGGGTAGGGTAGTGAGCATGGGCGTAACTATAGGGGATGCGGTTGCACCCGGGCCCAGGAGCCTTAAGGGGCCCATAAGGCCTCTCTTCTCCATATAGGGAGCCCAGTACTATGAATAAAGCATTATAGTTGGGGGCCGCATTACAGGTTTTGCATTGGGGCCCAGAAGCTTCAAGTTACGCCTCTGGTAGTGAGCCTGCATTAGATGGCTCTCACCCCCCTACCAGATCTAGGTGGGTTACCCTTATTAACTCTATTCTCCCCTTTATCAAAGTGATGTGTCAATATTGTAAATGTTCTCAGACGTTTGATAAAGTCTGGGCCGTGTGGCTCACTTTATCTCTAATGGACTAGTTCTGTTTCCCCTTCCATTTCTCCTTCTCCCCCTCATTACTCTCCCTGCACCTCCCTATTCCTCTTATCTCCTGTTTCCTGCCGTTATCCCCACTTCTCTCTCATCTCCTTCCCAGGTTGTCTTCCACTTTTCTCTTTTTCTTTGACGTATATTTTATAACACAATATGCATACAGTAGATCAGGAGACAAGGGATCATAAAGTAGTTATAGTTTCCCACATAACAATAATATCATTAGGCTTTAATGTTGACCATATAATTTTCCCAAAAGGTAATGAACTAGGAGTCCAAGCCAGAAATCTAATTGTAAACCAATATTGTTGAGTTGTACGAAACCTTCTTCTGTCTGTAGTATTAAGTTTGCTGCTTGAACTCGGCTATCTAACATAAAACGTTTGGTCTCAGAATGTGGAAGGGAAGAGAGAAAAACAAGTAACAAACACCTGATAAGCCTCCAAGTTGTAAATTGTACATTATGAGTTATGGTCTGTAAAGCATGAGATTAGGAAGTTAGAGGGGTTCAGCTCTACTGGTAAAAGTAGGTCAGGAAGAAGGTATTGTTGTATTTTGTCTCCACCAGAATAATAGGTGGAGACATGCTTTGGCAGTCCTGAGTTGAAGGACAAGCCCCCAGTGGCTGATTGGCTGCTGCAGACGTGCCCTCCTGAGCTTGACCTCCTGCCTCATCCTCCTGGGCCCCACACACACATGCCGCTGGAAGCGAGCGGGGCCGGCCCTAAAGGTACGCCGGCCTCCCATCCCTGGTCCTGACAGCTCGCATATGCAGTGGCTGAGACCCAGGCGACACCCTGGGATTACCGCTCCCGCCGCATGCCGCAGTCACTCTGCTTCACGAACAGCGTCCAATGCAGGGGGCATCCATGGGGGCCGACAAGCACCTTCCCTACAAGCCACTGGCCCTACTAGCTAATGGGGATAGCGGAAACCTTGCACCCTTCCTCCTTCCAATGGTCCCATGCCGTCCGCATCCAAACTGCGTTGTTCAGGGCCCTGCTGTGCTGCCTCATCGTCGCTGCCACCAGCAACGCTGTCACCAGCAACGCTGTCACTTTCCCTGTTCTCCCTGCGGCCGCTGCAGAGTGGGATGGCTGTGACTCTACCAACAGTAGCGGACGCAGCTTCAGGCCCGACCCTGCTTCCAGCTGCATGTGTGTGTGGGGCCCGGGAGGATGAGGCAAGAGGTCCAGCTGAGGAGGGGATGTGTGCAGCAGCCAATCAGCAGCTGGGGGCATGTTCTTCAATTCAGCACTGCCAAAGAATGTCTCCACTCATTATTCTGGTGGAGACAACAGTACCCAGGAAGAAATAGTCATATGCATGACTTTAGGAAATTGAGGTAGAATATTAGGGTACCAAATACCTCAAAACCCTGAAGTACATCTTATATAAGATAATTAACATGTGTATCCAGAGAATTTGAACCATTTTGACCATTGTTTTTTAAATTTGGGTGATTGATCAAATGTAGATGCAATCAGATGCTCCATTAGACAGTTATGATGGACAATCAGTTAGTGAAGCTAGTTGGTGGCCTCTTTATCTCCAGGCTACAGATGCTCTGGTTGCTGTTAATGTATGAGAGGCGATGAGAAGATCCAGGACATCGAGGTTATCCAATCCCGATGACGAAAGGCCAACTTCTGGACCCCATGCACTTTTCTCTTTCTTATCCCCCCCCCCCCCCGTTCTCTTTTTCCTTTCTACTTTCTACTTTCCTCTCCCCCTTTATTCTGCATGGTGGAGCCCCCTGCTGGGATGCTATTGAACACCTAATGGTTTTCTCCTTTTGTTGGGAGTAATCCTCTTGCTGCATAATTCTACCTATTTGGGTCACTGATTGTTATCAGGCTGTATGGACTGCATGCTATCTGGCTGGAGCATTGTTAGATCTTGTTCTCTCTTTTTTGTATTGCTATATAGCTGTTGCTTTACAATGTATTCATGTAAAATCTTGAAATAAATCGAATAAAAAAAGAACCATGGAAACCGAATGGAACGAAAGCAAACTGAAAACTTTTTTTGAAAACCCATTGAAATGAATGGGAAAAAAAATCAAAGTGTTTTAATTCCATTGTAATTCGTTTTTCTGCTCCAAAATTGAACAGAGACAAACAGCCCTATCAGAAGTGTGAACAAACTTTACAGCGAGAAGAGCAGCTCTGAAGCACAAACCGCTGCGCTGAGGTACAGTGAAATGCTTGGAGCTGAATTTCATTTGCAGCATTTCTTCGTACACTTTGCGCTGCTCCTCAGAGATTCCGCTGTTAGAATGGATTCCCGCTACACGTGTAGACCATGTAATAACGTGTAATGACAGGCTGCTGGTTCCCTATCGTTATTGATCGCTCCGGCTGCCATGGAATTAACGAATGTTTGGTGACCAGGTTTAAAAATCTAATTAATACAGATATTAAATGGTGGCAGACGTAAATGTCAGCGCGGCAGAGAAGATCCTCGTAGCTCTGCAATATGCATGAAGATCAGCGGCAAATGTATTGTAAGACAGAATCATCAAAGGCCTCTGCCGCTGTCACACTACAAAAGAGGGAGATCAGAGACGCTTTCACACGGATAAAATCCAATTAGGACTTTAAAGGACGCCGATTACAGCTCTTTGCTCATAGCGGGGGTTATGTAAAGCTTACATCACTAAGCTCCTTAGTGCGCAGATTGAGCACAGATCGTTCCCTGACCTCTTTTGTCTTTCAGAATGGTAGAAGACGTCCAGCAGAAATCAAACGATCCTCAATGAAGATAAATGGAGTCTTACTGAAAGGAGATTTACTGCAAAAGTCAATATGGGAAGGAAGGGGTTACTGGATTACAAGTGAAATCAATGCAATCAATGATTTAGAGCCTTTTCCTAACACACTTTATATGGATCTAATGTTCCGTTTCTTTGATGATCACGCCTTTCTACTAGAGATGCAAAAATCTTGGCTGCCTGTTTCCACCACTAGGGGGAGCTCCGTATACAGCAGCAACTATTTGGAGTGTTTTCCTAATATGTTTGGTAAAGCTCGAACGATTTGTTTCTGTCTATCAGACAAATGTGGATCCGCCGTGCCGCACACCGGTTTGGCTGTGGACTCTCTGAGGTGACAGCACCTGGGGAACCCCATATTGTATGCTTGACCCTCTAAATGGGACACTGACTTTGCTATGGGGTTCCCAAGCTGTTACACACACAGGCAGTCCCAGTTGTGTGGCTACTGACACTACAATGGGCCAACCCTCGGTACCAGGAGTCCAGGCTGAAGGTGAAAGCAGGCAGCAGGCAATAACAGAGTACAGAGCCGAGGTCAGAATAGTCCAAGTCAGCCGAAGGTCAGAGCCAGAATATGCATAGACGGGGGCTTTGTCAGAAATGGCTAATGAAACCAAATTGCTTAAAGGGGTTGTCCCGCGAAAGCAAGTGGGGTTATACACTTCTGTATGGCCATATTAATGCACTTTGTAATGTACATTGTGCATTAATTATGAGCCATACAGAAGTTATTCACTTACCTGTTCCATTGCTAGCGTCCCCGTCTCCATGGTGCCGTCTAATTTCAACGTCTAATCGCCCGATTAGACGCGCTTGCGCAGTCCGGTCTTCTCCCTTCCGAATGGGGCCGCTCGTGCCGGAGAGCTGCTCCTTGTAGCTCCGCCCCGTCACGTGTGCCGATTCCAGCCAATCAGGAGGCTGGAATCGGCAATGGAGCGCACAGAGTCCACGGTGCACCATGGGAGAAGACCCGCGGTGCATCGTGGGTGAAGATCCCGGCGGCCATCTTACTAAGGTAAGTAAGAAGTCGCGGGATTCGGGTAAGTACTGGACGTTTTTTTTTTTTTACCCCTGCATCGGGTTTGTCTCGCGCCGAACGGGGGGGCTATTGAAAAAAAAAAAAAAAACGTTTCGGCGCGGGACAACCCCTTTAAGCATCCTCCATGGAGAGAAGGATGGTTAATATAGCAGGGGATGGCTGATGATTGAATGAAAAATGATCAAAAAGTCGTATGTACTCCAAAATAGTACAACTTGCCCCACAAAAAAATAAGCTTTATTGACGGGAAAATAAAAAACTTTGGGGGGGAGTGGGGGGGGTCAGAAGATGCCAACTAATAACAATTTTTAAAGGGAATCTGTCACCAGGTTCATGCCGCCCTTCCGGGAGAGCTGGAAGTCTGATGATGTAGGCAGAACAAGGCCGGCGTGGCCCGCCCCTTCTATTCAAAGCTCCAATCCAGCCCCCACCGAGTCACACTCCGAAGTACGCTGCAGCATTGCATGATAACACCTACCCTGACGTGCTGTACATGCCTATCCGGGCTCGTGCTGCCCAACCTGCTGACGGCTTCTCTTTAACAAACATTTTTTTATTTTTTTAACATAACAAAATCACTGTAACAGCGAAGAAAAAAAACCCACCAAAAATGGTGCCATTTTTTCCAATTCACTTCATTTAGAATTTTTAAAAGTTTTCAGTAGACTACATGGTACACTACATGCTGAAAAATACAACTCATCTCGCAGAAAAAACAAGCCCTCAGGCGGTTATGTCCGTAAACATGGTAGGATGGCTCTTGGGATGAAAAACTAAGATAAAAAATCTCTGATCTGGAAAGGGTTAAAGGTGTATGCCCACCATGGCTATTCATAGCCGAGATAGGAAACCTGTGCTATAGTTAGTGGCCAGCCGGCTGGTAACCGCGGTAACTGTCAAGCGCTTCAGTACAGTACACCTTTAGGGATTTTACCCATGTGGTGGTTTTACCGCCCTGTTTATTTCTTCAGCTAACAAAAATTATTGTTGCTGTGTTTCGTATATACAGTATATACATAGAGGACTATTTTTTAGATTTTTTTTGCTGACTATTTTTTCCCGTTTTTCATTTTATTAGAGATAAAAAAACAAATTTTAATTTATAGTCTATTTTTAAACTGATTATTTGTACACTATAATAAAGTGCAGGAATGTATTCTTCATTTGGTTTTAGATGTTTTGATATATAATATGTCTAGTTTTGGACTACATGACACGTATGGCGACGGTTTTGGGTCATTTTCTTTTTTATGTATATATTTTTCTTCTATTTTGTAATTTTTTTTACCATCTATGACCCCCATGACGTCATATAAGACCTCTGGGGGTCATTCACATTGTATTTCTTTTTTTTTTAATTCCATGCTTTCCACTGTAGCTGGGGCATCCATAGGAGCCACAGTTACAGGGAAAACATCCCTCTGTATTGACAATAGTCACTAGCAGAGCTGATCAGGGTCTGCTGTAACGGGGAACTCGGTGGTCATGTGATCGCCAGGTCGCATAGTGGAAGAAACACTTCCCGTTTCACTCTTTAGTACACAGCGCTCGTTGAGTACTATGCAGCATAGAAAGGAGAAAGCAAAAGCTGTTAAAACCTGCTACTCCCTTCTCCTCCGGATCCTCAGCTGTGTCTGACAGCCTTTGATTGCAGGCTTTAATTCCACGCTCTACTTCTGGTATCGGCTGGGGTTAAAGCTCAGGACCATGAGCCGTATATTTACCGCACTTGGTCCTGAAGGGGTTGATATATATCGGGTGGACAAGTAGGAAATTGATACACAGAATCTCAGAGCATATTGCTGCTAGAAGTGTCTGCAGCGGCAGAACATTTCCGAAATACACATTGTTTAGGCAGAGGCGTAATGTGAAGCTCCTGGGCCCCAATGCAAAACCTGTAACCGGGCCCCCAACTGTAATGCTTTATTCATAGTACTAGGCCCCCAATATAGAAAAGAGAGGCCCTATGGGCCCCCTAAGGCTCCTGGGCCCGGGTGCAACCACATCCCCTATAGTTACGCCAGTGTGTTTAGGTATTATGGCATGAAAGGGTCATTAACCCCATAAGAGGAGATAAGCGAAAGCAGCTGATGCGCCGCAAAGGTTTTCGGATCTTCAAACCGTGATATGCATTTGGATCAAACTATAAGGGCTTATTTAGATGACCGTATATCGGCTCGATTTTCACGCCGAGCCGATATACAGTGTCCTTGTCTGCAGGGGGGCAGGGGGGAGGATGGAAGAGCCAGGAGCAGGAACTGAGCTCCCGTCCCTCGCCACTATTTGCAATGGGAGGGGCGGGACAGAGGCGGAGCCAAGCGTCGTGACTTAGCTCCGCCCCATCTCACCCCCTCCTATTGCAAATAGTGGCGAGGGGCGGGAGCTCAGTTCCTGCTCCTGGCTCTTCCATCCTCAACCCTGCAGACAAAGACACCGTATATCGGCTCGGCGTGAAAACCCAGCCAATATACAGTCATCTAAATAAGACTGACTTGTTAGACATATTACATACCTACAATATACAATGTACTGGTTTAGGGTGAACGCCCACGGACGCATTTCAATGCTCACACGCAGAATTCTATCACGGATTTCCGCAGCGGGAAATAAATCGCAGCATGATCTTTTTGCCGTGGATTTACGCCATGGGAGGTCTCCATTAATATTGCATTAATGGAGGCCACGGAAATCTGTGCAAAATTCTGCGACCACCAGCAGGCCCTTTATTCTTTTTAATCACAGTACTCCCGTGGCGTTAATCCGCAGGCGTATCGTGCAACACTCGTGGGCATAAGCCCCTTATGGTGGGTGCTCATAGATGTGTAATATCACATGATGGTTTTCACGGTTTCTGATTGGTTGAGATCGCTTTCAATGCTTTATATTTTGTTTCTAAGGATGCGACAACTAAGAGCGGTAACGCTGGAAACACGTAGGCGCTGCAGCATGCGCACCGCTGGAGCTGCTGTTATGGACTGAGATTCCTTTTTAGATCCCATGTTTCCCTATGGAGTCTCCTTTTTATCGCATCGCAACGCATGAACCTACAATATTTGTGCGATGCATTTGTAAAATTGGAAACTATTATTGTCTATCGTGATAAAAACGTGCGAGAAAAAGCATTGCTGACGCTCAGATATCTCATGAGCAAAATTACGATTTTGTTGCGATTTTCTCGTGGTGATATTGCGATCGCCGGTATGAGGGAGCCCTAAGCGTGCACTCACACGGACATTTTGCACGTGCGTTAGCTGACCGCTTGCGACATGGTCAGATATTGAGTGAAAATAACACATTACTTCCAATGCGATTTTCCTCTCCAGATCAAAAAAAAAAAAATCGCAGCATTTCCTATTATCTCCTAAGACGGGAAATAAAATATCTCACCCCACCTACATGGAGATGCGATTTGCATGCAAGTGCCATGTGATTTTTCTACTTTTTCTATGGAATAAACATGTGATCGTCACGCTCGTATGTTGCAGCGATGCGTTTTTCACGCAAAACACGTTACACTCGCAGCACAAATCATTATTTGCAAGAGTGATAGCGGTGCGACACTTCCCACGTGGGAGGACCCTGCGGCTGTGCTTACACGGACAAGCAAGGCATCAGTCTGAGAAACTTGGATTGGACTTGTGCTGGAAAAATGCAATTTTCTATGTGAGAGCAATAAAGTTTGTGTGAAAACCGCATCGCATGACAATCCCGTTATTTCAATGGCGGAAATTTAAAATTCACATGAAAATCTTCTTGTATGCAAGTTTTTGTGGTCCCATAGCATATAATAGGCAATATTGCCCAATAGGCAGCACAATGTGATTTTTCAATATGGCTGTATCGACATGTAAATCCACCGTTGTAAGTAATGGCTTGTATTTCTGTGCATCTCACAACGCACGACACTCACATGGGAAACTCACCTGGAGAAATACGGCCCAAGAAAGCTTCAGCCTAGGTAGGGCAAACGACTCGGAAAGGAATGCATAGTGCAGTTACAGAAGTGACCACCAGATGGCGATTTCACCTGATATCAACAGAATACCGTTCTTTACATTTACTATAACTGGATTGACCCGATGTTCCCTACTGGAAAAACGCTTGTAAATGTTTTAAGGACTGTTGAGCGAGGATTTGGCCTGCACTGTTCACCATCTACGGCTTGGTGTTCCATGTTTTGGGGACATGTGTAGTGGCCCAGAGTTGGGACCCCTCCAGCACTGAGTCTGTTTGTCTTTGTCTCATCTCACTGTTTAGAGTGGTGTTTGGACAGTAGTATCTGTATTAACGCCAACAGGGCATGAAAGAGTTAGGCCGCCTGCAGACGGGCGGGTCAGATCCGGCGGCGAGAATCCCGACCCGACCCGAGCGCCTGCAGAGAGTGGCGCGTACTCACCCGCGGCTCCAGCTGTTTGATGTGCCGGCTTGCCGGCGCATGCGCAGACCGGAGCCGGAGGCCAGGCAGTGACGTTTCTGTGCGGGGCTCACAAAGCCCCGCACAGCAATAGTGCATGCCGCGATTTGTTTGCCGCGCGGCCGTCTGCATAGGGTTACCTTTGTTATGGCAATCCTATGCAGGCTTCCAGCGGCGGAAATTCCGTGGGAAATCCCGCCGCTGAATTTCCGCTTGGGTGCAGGCACCCTTAATGTCTGGTATTGTAGCAGTCCAGTCTAGTTATGTGTAATACCTGTCCTAACCTCTGTGTGCACCTGCTGTGGAGTGTGTCAGGTGTTAGGGGGAGGAGTTAGAGAGAGTGAGAGGAGAAGAGTCAGGAGTGTAGAGAGAGGGGTCAGAGAGAATGAAGGAGGTGAGAAGGGCTGCTCATGCCGGGGCCGAGCCTGGACAAGGTCTTTCCTCATAGGAAGCTTATCCCTCTGGGAATAGGAATGCAAGAACTGCAGGAAAGGAGAATGCAAGTACCGCCCGCTCCACCGCTGAACCGCAACTTAAAGAAACCAGTGAGAAACTAATTGCCGTTAGCAACAGAGGTGAATGGGTTTAAAAGACAGTGAAGTATAAGAGTGTTTGCCCAAAGACAAGCATCCATCAGATAACAGCGACTGAGGATGTATGCCTTGGGAAAAGGAATTGTTCTTTAATTCGAATGAGTCAAGGAGTGCAACTTCTAAAATATTGTTCTGCAGCACTGAATGCCGTACTTGGCAAAGCTCAAGTGAATTGTTTGTAATTGAAAATAACCAAGTTAATCGTGAGTAAAAGGAAACCGCGTGCCCCCGGTTTTGAAAAGCATTTTGTTTGTGGACTGATCTTTATTCAGGGCAGGTAAGTCGTCACTCGTTCAGGGGCACTGGCGTCACGATGACAATCAGGAACCACTCTGTGGTAACTAACTTACACCCTTATCTCCCCTCCTGGTGGCTGGGCTAGGTTACTCTTCTTTCATTTTGGAAAGGGAGACAGTAGAGCTACCGTGAACTGTTGCCAAATTATACCCTGCCATCTCCTCGGCTGAAGGCCTAGTTCCCGGTCGCTGCATATGGCAAGAGTCAATTAGTGTATAATACATGTCGGTATATTGCACCACTTACTATATGTTTACTGT
This sequence comes from Eleutherodactylus coqui, assembly GCF_035609145.1. Lineage (NCBI taxonomy): Eukaryota > Metazoa > Chordata > Amphibia > Anura > Eleutherodactylidae > Eleutherodactylus > Eleutherodactylus coqui. Next base: position 166,579,766 of record NC_089845.1, read on the forward strand.
GGAGACCCCAGTACATTTGTGTATGCTTCTGGTAATATCTTGTATCTCCTGTATACTCTAAAGATTGGATCTACTACAGTGAAAGAATACAGTCACAGAGCTGTAGACCACTATATACCTTCGCATAACAGAGCTGAGTGTGTCTAGCTGTGTGTAGTAGAGCTGAGTGTATTTACCAGCTGGTAACAGTGGTTCACCCGCATCTCCTCCCTTCTTCCACCCCTCTCCTCCCCCTCTGCAGTAGGATGGGGCGGAACTTAGCTCCGCCCTGACCCTCCCATTGCAAATAGTGGCGAGGGGTGGAGAGGGGGCAGGAGCTCAGTGCATTGCTCCCGGCCCGGCCTGCCCCTGCAGAGAGGGACAGCGTATATTGGCCAGGTGTGAAAACCCTCGCCGATATACGCACGTCGGAAACAGCCCTTAATCATGCAGTATAAATGACATAATGATTTTTTTTGCGTGTTCGTGCAATTAGGGTGATACCAAAATTATATTTTTTTTTAGATTTTCTACTTTTACACAATTAGACCCCTTTTTATGGAAACTATTCTTTTTTTGCATTGTTGCAATCAAAGTCCTATAACTTTTTCTTTTTCCATGGATTGCGTTCTGTGAGGCTGTATGTTTTTTATGTGACGAGCTGTAGTTTTTATTGTTATCATTTTGGGGTATGTACGGCTTTTTTGATCACTTTTAGGGCTTTTACCCACTAACACTTCTTTAATGCTGCGATATCGCTGCGGTTTTTTACTACAAATGTCAATGGGACTTTCTAATGTTAAAAAATAATGTGATCAGTTTATGGTACAGGTCGTTACTAGAGATGAGCGAACGCGTTCGTCCGAGCTTGATATTCGTGCGAATATTAGGGTGTTCGGGATGTTCGTTATTCGTAACGAACACCATGCGGTGTTCTGGTTACTTTCACTTCCTTCCCTGAGACGTTAGCGCGCTTTTCTGGCCAATTGAAAGACAGGGAAGGCATTACAACTTCCCCCTGCAACGTTTAAGCCCTATACCACCCCCCTGCTGTGAGTGGCTGGCGAGATCAGGTGTTCGCCTAATATAAAAGTCGGCCCCTCCCGCGGCTCGCCTCAGATGCGGTGTGAGTTAGATGAGGGACAGTGCTGTTTATACCGGAGCTGCTGTAGGGAAAGAATTGGTAGTTAGTGTAGGCTTCAAGACCCCCAAAGGTCCTTATTAGGGCCACTGATAGCTGTGTGTTGGCTGCTGTTAGCAGTGGCATTTTTTTTTTTCTCAAAATCGCCTCTGCAGACCGTTGCACCTGGCATTAGGGACAGAAGTGCTGCATAGGCAGGGAGAGTGTTAGGAGTGAGTGTAGCCTTCAAGAACCTCAACGGTCCTTTCTAGGGCCATATTTATCCGTGTGCAGTTCTGTTCAGGCTGCTGTTGGCTGTGCTGCATTTTTTTTGGGCTTCTCAAAATCGCCTCTGCAGAGCATTCCACCCTCCATTGATACTGCAGGGAAAGAATTGTATAGGCAGGGCCACAACACAGTTATTATTCATAGAATATACGCAGTGCTGCCTTTTGGTGGGAAAAAACTGAAAACAAATCTATTTGTCCAGCCTCTGTTCGTCCTTACGGGCGGTGGAGACGTGTGAGCTGCGTGAAGAACAGTGCTAAATCATACGCACCCAGCTACGCTTTACTGCTGGCTTCGCCATTTGCTTTCCTTAATTGGGAAAAAAAATACCTGCTCTGCCAGAGTTATAATAACTCTGCTACCCTCACGTTCTGTGACACATAAGCAGGGACACAGCACAGTTATTAAACTTCTCATGTTCATTGAATATACGCAGTGCTACCTTTTGGTGGGAAAAAACTGAAAACAAATCTATTTGTCCAGCCTCTGTCCGTCCTTACGGGCGGTGGAGACGTGTGAGCTGCGTGAAGAACAGTGCTAAATCATACGCACCCAGCTACGCTTTACTGCTGGCTTCGCCATTTGCTTTCCTTAATTGGGAAAAAAAATACCTGCTCTGCCAGAGTTATAATAACTCTGCTACCCTCACGTTCTGTGACACATAAGCAGGGACACAGCACAGTTATTAAACTTAGATTATTCATTCACTAGAGGCAGTGGGGCCTTTCGTTTTCCAAAAAGGGCAAAAATTATATTTGGCCTGCAGTCTTGCGCCAATTTATTTCCTGCCTGTGAAATCAAATCACTGGTAATACAGCATGCTGAGGGGTAGGGGTAGGCCTAGAGGACGTGGACGCGGCCGAGGACGCGGAGGGCCAAGTCAGGGTGTGGGCACAGGCCGAGCTCCTGATCCCGGTGTGTCGCAGCCGACTGCTGCGCGATTAGGAGAGAGGCACGTTTCTGGCGTCCCCACATTCATCGCCCAATTAATGGGTCCACGCGGGAGACGGTTATTAGAAAATGAGCAGTGTGAGCAGGTCCTGTCCTGGATGGCAGAAAGTGCTTCGAGCAACCTATCGTCAACACGCAGTTCTGCGCCGTCCACTGCTGCAAATCCGAATCCTCTGTCTGCTGCTCCTCCTTCCTCCCAGCCTCCTCACTCCACTACAATGACACCTGCTCAGGAGCGGGAACACTCCCAGGAACTGTTCTCGGGCCCCTGCTCAGATTGGGCAGCAGCGGTTCCTCTCCCACCAGAGGAGTTTATAGTCACTGATGCCCAACCATTCGAAAGTTCCCGGGGTCCGGGGGATGAGGCTGGGGACTTCCGCCAACTGTCTCAACAACTTTCTGTGGGTGAGGAGGACGATGACGATCATACACAGTTGTCTTGCAGTGAGGTAGTAGTAAGGGCAGTAAGTCCGAGGGAGCAGCGCACAGAGGATTCGGAGGAAGAGCAGCAGGACGATGAGGTGACTGACCCCACCTGGTGTGCAACGCTTACTCAGGAGGACAGGTCTTCAGAGGGGGAGTCAAGGGCATCAGCAGGGCAGGTTGCAAGAGGCAGTGCGGTGGCCAGGGGTAGAGGCAGGGGTAGAGGCAGGGCCAGACCGAATAATCCACCAAGTGTTTCCCAAAGCGCCCCCTCGCGCCATGCCACCCTGCAGAGGCCGAGGTGCTCTAAGGTCTGGCAGTTTTTCACAGAGACGCCTGACGACCGACGAACAGTGGTGTGCAACCTTTGTTGCGCAAAGCTCAGCCGGGGAGCCAACACCAACAGCCTCACCACCACCACCATGCGCAGACATATGATGGCCAAGCACCCCACAAGGTGGGACGAAGGCCGTTCAGCGCCTCCGGTTTGCACCCCTGCCTCTCCCCCTGTGCCCCAACCTGCCACTGAGATGCAACCCCCCTCTCAGGACACAGGCACTACCGCCTCATGGCCTGCACCCACACCCTCATCTCCGCTGTCCTCGGCCCCATCCAGCAGTGTAGTTCAGCGCACCGTCCAGCCGTCGCTTGCGCAAGTGTTCGAGCGCAAGCGCAAGTACGCCGCCACGCACCCGCACGCTCAAACGTTAACCGTCCGCATCGCAAAATTCATCAGCCTTGAGATGCTGCCGTATAGGGTTGTGGAAACTGAGTCCTTCAAAAGTATCATGGAGGCGGCGGCCCCGCGCTACTCAGTTCCCAGTCGCCACTACTTTTCCCGATGTGCCGTCCCAGCCCTGCACGACCACGTCTCCCGCAACATTGTACGCGCCCTCACCAACGCGGTTACTGCCACGGTCCACTTAACTACGGACACGTGGACAAGCACAGGCGGGCAGGGCCACTACATCTCCCTGACGGCACATTGGGTGAATTTAGTGGAGGCTGGGACAGAGTCAGAGCCTGGGACCGCTCACGTCCTACCCACCCCCAGAATTGCGGGCCCCAGCTCGGTGCTGGTATCTGCGGAGGTGTATGCTTCCTCCACTAAAGCACCCTCCTCCTCCTCCTCCTCCTCTGTCTCGCAATCAAGATGTGTTAGCAGCAGCATGTCGCCAGCAGTCGGTGTCGCGCGGTGTGGCAGCACAGCGGTGGGCAAGCGTCAGCAGGCCGTGCTGAAACTACTCAGCTTAGGCGATAAGAGGCACACGGCCCACGAACTGCTGCAGGGTCTGACACAGCAGACCGACCGCTGGCTTGCGCCGCTGAGCCTCCAACCGGGCATGGTCGTGTGTGACAACGGCCGTAACCTGGTGGCGGCTCTGCAGCTCGGCAGCCTCACGCACGTGCCATGCCTGGCCCACGTCTTTAATTTGGTGGTTCAGCGCTTTCTGAAAAGCTACCCACGCTTGTCAGACCTGCTCGTAAAGGCGCGCCGGCTCTGCGCACATTTCCGCAAGTCCCACACGGACGCTGCCACCCTGCGCACCCTGCAACATCACTTTAAGCTGCCAGTGCACCGACTGCTGTGCGACGTGCCCACACGGTGGAACTCTACGCTCCACATGTTGGCCAGGCTCTATGAACAACGGAGAGCTATAGTCGAATACCAACTCCAACATGGGCGGCGCAGTGGGAGTCAGCCTCCTCAATTCCTTTCAGAAGAGTGGGCCTGGTTGGCAGACATCTGCCATGTCCTTGGTAATTTTGAGGAGTCTACCCAGGTGGTGAGCGGCGATGCTACAATCATTAGCGTCACCATTCCTCTGCTATGCATCTTGAGAAATTCCCTGCAAACCATAAAGGCAGCTGCTTTGCGCTCGGAAACGGGGGCGGGGGAAGACAGTATGCCGCTGGATAGTCAGGGCACCCTCCTGTCTATTTCTCAGCGCGTACAGGAGGAGGAGGAGGAGCATGAGGAGGATGAGGAGGAGGGGGAAGAGACAGCTTGGGCCGCTGCTGACGGTACACCGGCTGATTGCCTGTCATCCTTTCAGCGTGTATGGCCTGAGGAGGAGGAGGAGGAGGAGGAGGAGGAGGATCCTGAAAGTGATCTTCCTAGTGAGGACAGCCATGTGTTGCGTACTGGTACCCTGGCACACATGGCTGACTTCATGTTAGGATGCCTTTCTCGTGACCCTCGCGTTGCACGCATTCTGGCCACTACGGATTACTGGGTGTACACACTGCTCGATCCACGGTATAAGGAGAACCTGCCCACTCTGATTCCCGAAGAGGAAAGGGGTTCGAGAGTGTTGCTATACCACAGGACCCTTGCGGACAAGCTGATGGTAAAATTCCCAGCCGACAGCGCTAGTGGCAGAAGGCGCAGTACCGAGGGCAAGGTAGCAGGGGAGGTGCGTAGATCGAGCAGCATGTACATCCCAGGCAGTGCAACAGTCTTTAAGGGCCTGGCCAGCTTTATGGCTCCCCACCAAGACTGTGTCACCGCTCCCCAGTCACGGCTGAGTCGGCGGGAGCACTGTAAAAGGATGGTGAGGGAGTACGTAGCGGATCGCACGACCATCCTTGGTGACGCCTCTGCCCCCTACAACTACTGGGTGTCGAAGCTGGACACGTGGCCTGAACTCGCGCTGTATGCCCTGGAGGTGCTTGCTTGTCCTGCGGCTAGCGTCTTGTCGGAGAGGGTGTTTAGTGCGGCTGGGGGAATCATCACAGATAAGCGTAGCCGCTTGTCAACCGACAGTGCCGACAGGCTAACACTCATCAAGATGAACAAAGGCTGGATTTCCCCAGACTTCTGTTCTCCACCAGCGGACAGCAGCGATACGTAAGCAATACGTAAGCTGCACCCGCGGATGGAAGCTACGTTCTCTCTCACCATCCAAAACGGGGACATTTCTGCTTCATCAATCTGTGTCTAATATTCCTCCTCCTCCTCCTGCTCCTCCTCCTGAAACCTCACGTAATCACGCTGAACGGGCAATTTTTCTTAGGGCCACAAGGCTCAGTCAAATAATTTTTCAGAACAATTTTTAAAAGTTTCAATGCGCTTAAAAGCATTGGAACTTTAACTTGAACCAATTTTTCGTTACACTGGGCTGCCTCCAGGCCTAGTTACCACTTAAGCCACATTAACCAAAGCGATTAATGGGTTTCACCTGCCCTCTTGGTTGGCCATGGCCAATTTTTGGGATGTACATTAGTACTGTTGATACAGCAATTTTTGTGGGCCCTCGCCTACAGTGTAATCAAATTAATTTTTAGCCCACCTGCATTACAGCTGACGTAACCTCAGCTGTGTTGGGCAATGCAATGGGATATTTTTGTGTACCGCCGGTGGGTTCCAGGGAGCCACCCATGCTGTAGGTGCACACGGAGTTTTTAATACATCTGTACACTTCTAAAGAACCCCAGTCTGACTGGGGCATGCAGTGTGGGCCGAAGCCCACCTGTATTACGCACAACATTACTACCTCAGCTGTGTTGGGCAATGCAATGGGATATTTCTATGTACCGCCGGTGGCTTCCTGGCACCCACCCAGGCAGTGGGTCCACAGGGAGTTTAACCTACATGTGTCCACTTGTAAAGAACCCCAGTTTGACTGGGGCATGCAGTGTGGGCCGAAGCCCACCTGCATTAAGCACGACATTACTACCTCAGCTGTGTTGGGCAATGCAATGGGATATTTTTGTGTACCGCCGGTGGGTTCCAGGGAGCCACCCATGCTGTAGGTGCACACGGAGTTTTTAATACATCTGTACACTTCTAAAGAACCCCAGTCTGACTGGGGCATGCAGTGTGGGCCGAAGCCCACCTGTATTACGCACAACATTACTACCTCAGCTGTGTTGGGCAATGCAATGGGATATTTCTATGTACCGCCGGTGGCTTCCTGGCACCCACCCAGGCAGTGGGTCCACAGGGAATTATAAATGCATCTGTTTCCACTTATAAAGAAACCCAGTCTGACTGGGGCATGCAGTGTGGGCCGAAACCCACCTGCATTAACCCTTTCCAGTCCACTGTGTGACCTGTGAAGACATTAGGGTTTAAGGCTGTACAGCTCCGTTGTTGGTAGACGTCCGTCGGGGTTTTCTTACTGTATATTGCCAGCCTCTCTGCTGTCGGAGCCTATCCTACGTGTCAGCTCATGCAGTACTGGCTTTAGCCAGCATATAGCGCCGTTGTATAACGGCAGAAAAAGAGTAAGCCCCCTAGGAAAACCATATACAAATTGGATTGGAAAGGGTTAAGCACAACATTACTACCTCAGCTGTGTTGGGCAATGCAATGGGATATTTCTATGTACCGCCGGTGGCTTCCTGGCACCCACCCATGCTGTAGGTGCACACGGAGTTTTTACTACATCTGTACACTTATAAAGAACCCCAGTCAGACTGGGGCATGCAGTGTGGGCCGAAGCCCACCTGCATTAAGCACGACATTACTACCTCAGCTGTGTTGGGCAATGCAATGGGATATTTCTGTGTACCACCGGTGGGTTCCAGGGAGCCACCCATGCTGTGGGTCGACAGGGACTTCACAATAGGGAGTTGTACCTGCCTGTGTCTATGAATTAAAAAGCCCGGTCTGACTGGGGCATGCAGACACCTTGACAGAATGAATAGTGTGTGGCACATAGGTTCCCCATTGCTATGCCCACGTGTGCAGCTCCTGATGGCGGTGGCACAGGATTCTATTTCTCATTGCTTCTGTACAGCATTGTGGGCTATCGCTCCGCCACTTTTAAAGAGGGTCGCTGCCTAGCCGTGCCAACCTCTGCAGTGTGTGCCTGCGGTCCCTCGTCATGGCAGACGCAATTCTAAATAGACATGAGCGTGGTGTGGCATGAGGGCAGCTGAAGGCTGCCCAGGGACACTTTGGTGTGCGCTGTGGGGGGGAGGGGGGGCGGTTGGTCAGCATGTAACCCAGGAGAAGTGTCAGTGGAGTGTCATGCAGGCAGTGATTGTGCTTTGTTGGAGGTAGTGTGGTGCTTAGCAAAGGTATGCCATGCTAATGAGGGCTTTTCAGAAGTAAAAGTTGTTGGGAGGGGGGGGGGGGCCCACTCTTGCCGGTATTGTGGCTTAATAGTGGGACCTGTGAACTTGAGATGCAGCCCAACATGTAGCCCCTCGCCTGCCCTATCCGTCACTGTGTCATTCCCATCACTTTCTTGAATTGCCCAGATTTTCACACATGAAAACCTTAGCGAGCATCGGCGAAATACAAAAATGTTCTGGTCGCCCATTGACTTCAATGGGGTTCGTTGTTCGAAACGAACCCTCGAGCATCACGGGAAGTTCGTTACGAATAACGAACACCCGAACATTTTGGTGTTCGCTCATCTCTAGTCGTTACGCTATGCTAAGAAATTGCAATACTTCCGTACTGCTGTTGATTATAGCTCTATGGGGGCCTGTTTTTTTGTGTGACAAGCTGTAGTTTTTAGAGCTCATTGCTGTATTTTTTAATTCCCGCTCTGTTCAGTTCCATATGGAAATGTTGCCTATATGCAATGTATTGCAGATGGACGGCGTTCCATACGCAGCCCATACAAGGGTATAGGGCTCACGCTATGTGGTACGCAGAGAGATAGAGCATGCTGCGATCTATTTCTCTTGCGTATCAATACGCTGTGCCCACACGCCGCTGTGCATGGACCAATAGAAGTCCACAGACTTCCATTGCCTCCATTCACCACGTATCCCGCGTCTCTGCAAGGCACCCATAATACGTGGTGAGAACAGTCATGAACATCAGCCCTTATAAGAAGCATTTTGGGTTCATATGGATCTTTGTTCACTCTTGCATTTTTTTTTTTGGAAGACAAAAGTGAACAAAAAACGTATTTGGTTCTGATTTTTTTTTTCTTTTTCATTTTTGTTTTAGAGCGTTTCCCGTAAAGGATAAAAAATGTCCTCAATTTATTGAACGGGTTACTTTGGGTATGCCAATTTTTTTTTTATTATTGTTTAATAAACAAAGAGGGGACACCATTTTTCTGGCGTCTAATTGCAGAGGGCCGATGGTGTGCCATGACAACCACATAGCGCAGGGCTGATGATGTCACAGACGGAGCGCCCTCTCTTTGTACACCCTTTATATGCGGTGATCAACATATAAGGGGTTAAAAATACAATCTCAATACAAACCTTGGTGCCAGGTCCTTTTTAGATAAATCCTGTACACGTACGCAGTTTGGAGGAGTCGCATAATTTTTGTTATGCTCAAAGGGCCTGGAGGACTCTTTTTTTAAAGGGGCGGTACTGTTAGGTGTGCTGCTTAGACATGTTGTACTACTGTTTCCAGCAGCACAGCACTCTCAGGGTTAATGATTGAGCTGGCTGGGTGTGGTTCTTCCTGCTAGCCAATCTCCTGGGTCTGTGCTCACATATAAACCCAGCTCTTGGTCAGTCGCTGTCTGGTGTTCAGGGTGAGCAGTCATGAATGCTTGTCTGTTGAAATTTGCTGTGTGATCTATGGTTTGCTGGTTCATGTCCGTTTGTTTCTTTATATTTAGAGATGAGCGAGCACCAAAATGCTCGGGTGCTTAGTACTCGAGTCAAACTTTTCGTAATGCTCGAGAGCTCGTTTCGAGTAACGAACCCCATTGAAGACAATGGGCGACTAGAGCATTTTTGGGACCGATGCTCCGCATAGGGGATGATTTGTGAAACACCGGAAAACCTCAGTCATGGAAACACCACAGAAACGGATAGCCAACGTCAGGGGCAGCATGCATGGCTGCATGAGGCTCCCAGGTCCCACTATTAAGCCAAAATGGGGGCAAGAGCCTGGCATCACCCCCCTAACAATTTACTTGGGACAGACCCTCATTAGCAAGGCACACCTTAGCTAAGCACCACACTAGCTGCAACCAAGGACAATCATTGCCTGTGGGTGACACCGCTGCCTCTTCTCCTGGGTTACATGTTGGCATTGCGTATCGCTAGTGCTTTCAATGGGGCCAACGGCAGCAGTGCCGATCCCATTGAAAGCAATGGGATAGAATGCCGCGGACTTCTGCCACAGCTGTGACAGCTGTGGCAGAGGATTCCTTCATCCCCGCGGTCCCCGCAGGGATGAAGGAAACTCCTGTCACAGCTGTGGCAGAAGTCCACGGCATTCTCCCTATGTTTTCAATGGGGCTAGTGCTGCTGCCGTTGGCCCCATTGAAAGCACTAGCGATACGCCAGTTCTATTCTGGCATCTTTATTGCGCTGCAAGGCAAGAGTTTTCTCGTGCTCTCACAGCGCAAGAAAGAAAATATTGCAAGTGGGTGTCCACCCTACAGCGGACTCTGATGCTAGTAGAGCTGTGAACGTCTCATAAATGCAATTGCGGTTGCTTTCATCGCTCCAAAGACTGGATGAACCAGGAAAAAGTTCCACGGGCCAACCGTGGAGCAGTTGCATTTTCCCCAGGACTTAGGCCTCTGCCCACACCCTCAGCAATCGTGGACATAAAGCGGACACCGATGCTAGTACAGCTGTGAACATCTCATTAATGCAGTAACGCTTCATTTGTCATTTGTTTGACCCAAACTAGTGTCTCAGATAACTGTTTTAACACAAGAGAAAATACATGTTGCCCAGTGCTGATCCCCTGACCCCAAGCAGGAGGAGGAGGTGGCATAACAAGGCCAAGAAACCATGACCGAGGTAGGACCCACAATAGTCTGTGTGGGAAGTATGTGAGCGGGCCCCAGGTCAGGCTCGGTCCCAGCCTCCACCTTGTGTGACCCAAGGTGCCGCAAGTTACATAGCAATTGGGAAATCCATGTGTCCACAAACTATTTATTATGTGTAGGTGTCAAATAGCTCAACACCGCAAGGGGAAGTCTTTGAGTTCCTTGGGCTCGCCTATGCTGTCAGTGCACAAAGATGGTATTACACAGGAAGAAATGGGACTGTTTCACCATGCTAAGGGCCTCGGCCCACATTTCTGCCCTAGTCAGTCAGTGCATTTGTGCTAGATAGGTAAAACACCGCGATGGGAAGTCTTTGTACACCCACAGTATAGGCAGACCCCTGTAACATTTCTGTTGCAAAAGTATAGGCAGACCCCTGTAACATTTCTGTAGCAAAGGTATAGGCAGACCCCAGTAACATTTCTGTAGCAAAGGTATAGGCAGACCCCAGTAACATTTCTGTTGCAAAAGTATAGGCAGACCCCCGTAACATTTCTGTAGTAAACGTATATGCGCACCCCAGTAACATTCCTGTAGCAGAAGTATAGACAGACCCCAGTAACATTTCTGTAGCAAAGGTATAGGCAGACCCCAGTAACATTTCTGTTGCAAAAGTATAGGCAGACCCCTGTAACATTTCTGTAGCAAAGGTATAGGCAGGCCCCAGTAACATTTCTGTAGCAAAGGTATAGGCAGACCCCAGTAACATTTCTGTTGCAAAAGTATAGACAGACCCCAGTAACATTTCTGTAGCAAAGGTATAGGCAGACCCCTTTAACATTTCTGTAGCAAAAGTATAGGCAGACCCCGGTAACATTTCTGCAGAAAAAGTATAGGCGGACCCCAGTAACATTTCTGTAGCAAAGGTATAGGCAGACCCCAGTAACATTTCTGTAGCAAGAGTATAGGCGAACCCCTGAAACATTGGTGTACCATGAGTTGTAGGCACAGGACGGAAAAATTAGTTAGATAACAGTATAGGCGAGGGCCAGAAAAATTGGTTTACCAAGAGTACAAGTGCACCCCTGAAAAATTGCTAAACCACGAGGGCAAGTGAAACCCATAAACAAAGATACAGCTTGCTGTTGCTTAATTTGTAACACAGCCTGGAGGCAGCCCTGTGAAAAAAAACTGGTTTCTGTTAAAGTATCAATACTTTTGAAACTTTGAAAAATTGTAAAAAAAATTATGAACAGAGCCTTTTGGGCCGCAGAAAAATTGGCAGTTCAGTGTGATGACATGCTGTTTTAGGAGGAGGAGTAGTAGGAGGAGGAGTAATAATATCCAAAAGTGATTGACAAAGCTAATTCACCCTTTTTTTCCGGTGATAGAGAATGCTTTTTTCTCCGGTTGCAGCGAAAAGAATCATTAGGTTCCGTTCCTCTCCGCCGGTGGAGAAGAGAAGTCTGGGGAAAACCAGATTTGGTCATCTTTATGAGTGTAAGCATGTCGGCACTGGCAGTTGACAGGCGGGTACGCTTATCCGTGATGATTCCCCCAGCTGCACTAAACACTCTCTGACAAGATGCTAGTGGCAGTGCAGGCCAGCACCTCCAGGGCGTACAGCGCAAGTTCGTGCCATGTGTCCAGCTTTGACACCCAATAGTTGTATGGAGCAGAGGCATCACGGAGGATGGTGGTACAATCGGCTACATACTCCCTCACCAACTTTTTACAGTGCTCCCTCCGACTAAGCCTTGACTGGGGAGTGGTGACACAGTCTTGCTGGGGAGCCATAAAGCTGGCAAAGGCCTTGGAGAGTGTTCCCCTGCCTGCGCTGGACATGCTGCCTGATCACTGTGCCTCCCCTGCTACTTGGCCCTCGGAACTGCGTCTTCTGTCAATAGCGCTGTCAGATGGGAACTTGAGCATCACTTTTTCCACCAGGGCCCTGTGGTATTGCCTCACTCTCGTACCTCTTTCCTCTTCGGGAATGAGAGTGGAAAGGTTCTCCTTATACCGTGGATCTAGAAGGGTGTACACCCAGTAAGCCGTGTTGGCCAGAATGCGTCTAACACGGGGGTCACGAGAAAGGCAGCCTAACATGAAGTCAGCCATGTGTGCCAGGGTACCAGTACGCAACACATCACTGTCCTCACTAGGAAGATGACTTTCAGGATCCTCCTCAGCCCATACACGCTGAACAGATGAGAAGCAAGCAGCATGGGTACCCTCTGCAGTGTGGCCAACTGTCTATTCCCCATCCTCCTCCTCCCCCTCCTCCAAAACGCGCTGAGATATAGACATGAGGGTGGTCTGGCTATTAAGCGACATACTGTCATCCCCCGTCTCCTGTTCCAACCACAATGGGTCGGCCTTTATGCTTTGCAGCGAACTTCTCAGCAGGCAAAGCAGCGGGATGGTAACGCTAATGATTGCCGCATCGCCGCTCACCATCTGGGTAGACTCCTCAAAGTTTCCGAGGACCTGACAGACATCTGCCATCCATGCCTACTCATCAGAAAAGAATTGCGGAGGCTGACTACCACTACACCGCCCATGTTGCAGCTGGTATTCCACTATTGCTCCACGCTGCTCATACAGCCTGGCCAACATGTGCAGCGTAGAATTCCACCGTGTGGGCACGTCGCACAGCAGTCAGTGCTCTGGCAGCTGAAACCGATGTTGCAGTGTCTTCAGGGTGGCAGCGACCGTCGTGGACTTGCGGAAATGTGCGCAGACGTGGCGCACCTTGCCGAGAAGGTCAGACAAGTGGGGGTAGTTTTTCAAAAACCGCTGAACCACCAGATTGAAGACGTGGGCCAGGCATGGCACATGTGTGAGGCTGCTGAGCTGCAGAGCCGCCACCAGGTTATGGCCGATGTCACACACGACCATGCCCGGTTGGAGGCTCAGCGGCGAAAGCCAGAGGTCGGTCTGCTCTGTCAGACCCTGCAACAGCTCAGGGGCTGTGTGCCTCTTGTCACCTATGCTGATTAGTTTCAGCACGGCTTGCTGACGCTTGCCCACCGCTGTGCTGCCACGCCACGTGATACTGACTGCTAGCGACATGCTCACACTTCTTAATTGAGAGGTGGAGGAAACGGAGGAGGCGGAGGGGGAGGGTTTGGAGGAGGTGGCATAAAATGCCACAGATACCAGCACCAAGGTAGGACCCACTATTCTGGGTGTGGGTAGAATGTGAACGGTCCCAGGCTCTGACTCGGTCCCAGCCTCCACCAAATTCACCCAATGTGCCGTCAGGGAGATATAGTGGCCCTGCCCACCAGTACTTGTCCACGTGTCCGTGGTTAAGTGGACCTTCCCAGTAATCGTGTTGGTGAGGGCACGATTTATGTAGCGGGAGACGTGCTGGTGTAGGACTGGGATGGCACACCCGGTAAAATAGTAGCGACAGGGGACAGTAGCGTAGGACCGCCGCCGCGATCATGTTTTTAAAAGCCTCCGTTTCCACCAGCCTGTACGGCAGCATCTCCAGGCTGATCAGTTTGGCAATGTGCACGTTTAAAGCTTGTGCATGCGGGTGCGTGGTGGCGTATTTGTGCTTTCACTTCAACGCTTGTGTTAGCGACAGCTGAACGCTGCGCTGAGAGACATTGCTGGATGGAGTGGGGGACCATGGAGGGGAGGGTGTGGGTGCAGGCCGGGAGGCGCTCGTGCCTGTGTCCTGAGGAAGGGGTTGGATCTGAGTGGCTGGTTGGGGCACAGCACCAACTAGCACCATTGAAAAATACAACTCAGCCTGCAAAAAACAAGCCGTCATACAGCGACGTCGATGGATAAATAAAGGAGTTAGGATTTTTTCTTAAGGGAAGGGGGGGGGGGGCGCATCATTAAGGGGTTAAGAAGTGTCCGAAAGTCCCACCGGTGACTCTCTGGACGCCGTGATGTTACGGAAGAGAGGTCCAAGGATCTGACTCGTAGGCTTTTTTAAGTATATGGAAAGAAATTTGATTGAGAAAGGAAAAGTAAATAACGATGATTATGATTAGGGCTCATGCCTACAACATTGTTTTCACCACGTATTAAGCTTGCGTTGTACAACAATTTTATAAGTAGCAGTCTGCGGATATACAAAGTGGCCTCAAAAATGAGCCCCACACCACACTCTTATGAAAGATATCCAAAAGAAAATCTATGTTGCCCCTAGCAACCAATGGCAGCTCAGCTTTCATTTTACCTCAGCAGTATAAGAAACTAGCTGATATACCCGGCTTTACCCAAGTTACTTTGGTCCAAGTGTTTACCTGTTAGTCGCATAGATTTTATAAAGTGGTGGTTATTTCAAAGAAACACAGGAATAAAATATGTACACACAGAGGAGCGTTAGATTCTCCTGAGGCTGCATGTACTGATGTCCATCTGCAGAATGTGCCCCCACTCCCCTCACATTAACTTTAAAGGTAATGCCCCTTTTGTTCAAATTTACCCCCAGACTGGAGGTTTCAGCCCCTTCTTAGCCTTAAAGGCTCCATCCCTGCAGTCCATGGCCACTTTCTTATGCACTTTACAGCCTTTTAGTAGATTCTCCTCAGTATATACACAGAGAGGTGAGGCAGATTCTCCACAGTATATACACAGAGAGGTGAGGCAGATTCTCCTCAGTATATACACAGAGAGGTGAGGCAGATTCTCCTCAGTATATACACATAGAGGTGAGGCAGATTCTCCTCAGTATATACACATAGAGATGAGGCAGATTCTCCTCAGTATATACACATAGAGGTGAGGCAGATTCTCCTCAGTATATACACATAGAGGTGAAGTAGATTCTCCTCAGTATATGCACATATAAGTGAGGTAAATTGTCCTTCTTATATACTGTGGCAAGGGGGTTTGCTCACCTGTATATCGCCGACCTCAACTTCAGGAAAATGGGCACCACAGGTGTTCAAAAGGCTACAGGAACTTTTGGCAACTGACAGCATTTATTTTAGCACAGTATTCATGTATACAGCATACAACAGTCCAGGATTCACAACACACTGGGTCCTCGTCACTAACTCCACCCTGGGGTGTCTGGAGAGAGTCTTCCTCCGTTAGACCAGGTGACGGGTCCCAATGAGATCTACACAGGACCTCAGGCTAGCAGCCCTTTAGCTCCCCTGAGCCATCACTTACCCTTCTGAGTTTGGCACACCCAGGCTGTTAACCCTTTTGTTACCATGCAGGGCGGCGCAGGGTCCCGCGGTCAGTGCGCGCCACCCTGGCGTCGGCTCCGGCATCCTGGAGCCCTGACGGCGTCCTGGAGCTCTCCCGGCGACGTGGAGCGGCTGGTGTGCGGCGGCGTGGGCGTGTCCGCCCGTAGGGCGCCGCCCGCACTCCTCCACCTCTCTTGTGCAGTAGTGGGGGAGCTGGCTCCTCCCACTCTCCGCCCCAGGGCGGAGTCTTTCGTTTATAAGGCTGGCAGTGACCTGAGCTCACTGCCAGTTATTGGTTCTGCTTGCATCTAGTCAGCCTGTCTCCGTCAGTGCTAGTTGCTAGTCAGTCTCCTTCTAGTTTGCCTGTCAGCTTCCATCTCCAGCCTTGCTTTGCCTTGTAAGTCCTGTTGGTCTTTTCCATCTGCCTCTGTCGGCACTCTGTCCCCCCATCAGTTAGTTTCTTCTTGTCAGTCGCCAGGTCCCTAGCCAGCGCAGGGACCGCCGTCCAGTTGTCTGCCTGGGCTTAGCCAGGGCCGAGGCAAGTAGGCAGGGACAGTGGGGTGCGGGAAGTTCAGGGCACCCCACCTGGCGCTCGGGGGTCAGAGTGCCGTAACATAATAACTGGCCCTTTAAACTGTTTTTTTTTCCATGGAGGCGATCAGCTCCCTCACAAACCAGCTGCAAGCCCTAGTGCCGGTGATCCAGGATTTGTCACCTCGCATGGTGGCCCAGGAGCAGTGGGCATTGTCGCAGGGGCGGGATGCCTCAACCAGGCCCGAACCCAAGTGCCCTCTTCCCGAGGTGTTCTCTTGGGAGAGGAACAAGATTTTTGTTCGGTTGTTTTTTCAGATGCGTCCCCGTTCTTCCGGGTCGGAGGCACAGAGGGTCGGGCTTATAATTTCCCTGCTGCGGGGCTTTTTCCATTCCTGAGGGTTCCCCCGGCCTGCAGTCGGTGGACTCCTTTTTCCAGGAACTCGGGGGTATCTTCGATGAACCGGACCGAGTGGGGTTGGCGGTTTCCCGGCTGTTGGCGTTGCATCAGGGGTTGCTTTGGGTGGAGGATTATTGCTCCAATTTCAGACGCTATGCGGGTGATACTGCATGGAACGATAGCGCTCTGAAAGACGTTTTTCTGCAGGGTCTCTCGGACGCGGTTAAAGAATTATTGATTTCCCATCCCGTTCCCGGGAGCTAGCGGTGAAGGCAGATAGGAGGCTTAGGGCTGGGAAGCAAGATAGACAGGTCCGTAGAGTCAGGGAGGTCATTTGTCCTGTTCCCTTTTCTTCCGTACCAGTCTCTGTTCCCGAGCCTATGGAAATGGACCCGCTGGACCCCAAGGAGCGACGCCGGATCAGTTTATTGCATCATCTCTGCCTGTACTGCGGGAAAGCTGGACATCGGGTGATAACCTGCCCCCTGAGGCCTCAGCGCCCACAGTCTGAATCGGCAGAAAGACTCCAAGTCCTAGGCGATTGCAGGGAGGATCAATTAGGACTACAGGTACTTCCTAAACTTCTGGTACCTTGCCAGGTTAGATTCCGGAACTTCTCCCGCCCAGGGTAGGCGTTTATTGATTCCGGAGCAGCCGCTAACCTGATAAGCATGCGTTTCGTTAGGCCCCTGATGGCTGAATTTGTGGCGCTGAAGACACCGATTCGTTTTACTAGCATTGATGCTACCCCTCTTGCTTCGGGCTTGGTACGATGGAGGACCCCAGTGTTACAGTTCACGGTGGGGGGTCACCACTCGGAAGATCTATCATTCCTGGTGATGGAGAAAATGTCGGTAGACATGGTACTAGGGATGCCGTGGCTGGCTTTGCACAACCCTCAATTCGATTGGGCCACTGGAGAGCTGACCCAGTGGGGACCATCCTGTCATAGCCATCTTGCTCCCCTTCCTCTCTGCTCAGTTGATACCGCGCTCAGTCCCCGTGGTCTGACTTCCCTTCCTACCCCGTCTGCCTGTCCTGCTGCTGATGTCACCACCGATGTGCTGCAGGGGGATGGAAGGAAGTACAAAAGAATCTAGAAGTGGTGGGGTCTCATATGCAGTTGCGTAGTGGGAAGAGTCTGTCTGTATCTGAGCCGTACATGGTGGGACAGAAGGTGTACCGGTCCTCTGGAAGTCGCAAAAGGAGGGTTCGCAGGGTGTTCCATAAGTCGTTATCGAAACCTTTTGTCCCTTCGGTGAAGTAGGCAGGGACAGTGGGGTGCGGGAAGTTCAGGGCACCCCACCTGGCGCTCGGAGGGTCAGAGTGCCGTAACACCTTTCTATTTCTTTTTGCAGGTATCAGAATGTCTGTCTAACACACTCAGCAGGCCCTTTTGAATACTGCACTACTACATATCATCCCACCTCCTCCCCGATGAAGGCTGTAGGCCTCATCCCAGCTTTTGCCCCTTTGGGATCAAAACACCAGGCTTTGGGTCTCTCTGTGTGCAGTCTATCCCTACTGACTCAGTTTTTCAAGTCTATGCAACTTATTTACAGGACTTTCTTCACCTGCAACTGCTGCAAACCTCTTTTCCAGTCTCTTTTGCTTCAGAGGATTTCCCAGCCTCCATCTGTTGATCAGCACTTTTACTCTTGTTCACAGTGGCGATTTCCTTGCTTTAAGACTTTCACAGTCTTTACACACTGCTCACCTGTGGTGCCCAAGTCACCTTCGCATAATTTCTTAGTAAACTTTTGAAACACAGCCTTTTCCTCTGACACCACTTTCAGGGTGCGAGTCAAGGTTAACACTTCGGTCTCTTTCTTAAGATTCTTAAACAGGGTCTCCATTCCTTCTACCGGTTGTTAGAACACGCCTTTGAGCTTTTCTCGAACCAGAGTTCTCTTTTCAGCCTCCGTCTTGGTGGAATCTTGTGTTCCCGTGCGCACCTGCTTGTTAAGCAGTTTGTGATATAGAGTCTGGTGGGACATCAGCCATTTTGGAAGTGTGTGTCAGGCCTAGTTAGATTGTCTTCCAATTGTGAAGTTTCTTAGTCCCCCTCCCCCCCCCCTGCCTTTTCAATATTTGCATTTAGAAAAGCAACTGGTCTCCCCTTACCTTGGACCAGAGCTTGTACCACCTTCATTTCTTCTTCTTCCTCACCTGTGCCTATGGTTTAAAATTAGCATGAGGATACCAAATTGTGTGACCATTTTTTACTTATCACCTAGGAGCTGGATTCTCAGACACTCTGGCTCCAAGATTCAAATGAGGTAAAAAATCTTTTAAGGATTATTGGTCGTGTGAAAGTCCTAGCCCATATGAATTATATTTTCGGAATCAGGCAGTAAGAGACGATCTGTGACGACTGGTTATAGAGGCGAGACACTTTTTTTAGCATCTTTAGCCAACCTTGTTTCCTCCTCAGTAAGCCACTCTTTACACATCTTCTGTTTCTTCTCCCAGTTGGACACCATCTGACATTGGTAATCGAGCTCCACATTAATATCTTCCACTACCTGCTGAAGACTCATTTTAAACTTCTCTAATTCATCATAGACATTGGTATGAGGAAAAAGCAGCTGATTTATAGCTTCAAAATTTTCTAGGATTTCGCTCTCTTGCTCTTAGAGACCCAGCATGCAGGGTTCTCATCCATTTTCTTTTCCATATCTGACACCTGAGCCTGAAGTGTTGAAAACTGCTCTGCCACTTTTCTCTTAGATTCTGCATCTTCCCGTATCTGCTTCAGGAACCCATCTCTCTTAGCTTCCATTCTCTTTAGGTGTGCACTAAGGCCAAGGCTCTGGCGTGTCTCTTCTTGCACCAGTCTCTGAGACTTTTCACTCTGAGCATCCAGCTCCACCTGCAGTCTGTTGGCAGGAACTGGTTCTTTTGTATTGCTTCTCTCCTGCCACACCCTGGGTGTTAACCCTTACTATTTTTTTGCAGGTATCAGAATGCCTGTCTAGCACCCTCTGCAGGCCCTTCTTAATACTGCACTACTACAATACATACAGAAAGCAAGATAGCTTCTCCTCATATATACACATAGAGGTGAGGCAGTTTCCCCTCATATATACACATAGAGGGAAGGTAGATTCTCTTCAGTATATACACATAGAGGTGAGGCAGTTTCTGCACATATGTACACATAGAGGTGAGGCAGTTTCTCCACATATATACACATAGAGGTGAGGCAGATTCTCCTCAGTATATACACACAGAGGTGAGGTAGATTCTCCTCAGTATATGCACGTAGAGGTGAGGTAGATTCTCTGCAGTATATGCACGTAGAGGTGAGGTAGATTCTCCCCAGTATATGCACGTAGAGGTGAAGTAGACTCTCCTCAGTATATACACATGGAGGTAAGGTAGATTCTCCTCAGTATATACACGTAGAGGTGAGGCAGATTCTCCTCAGTATATACACGTAGAGGTGAGGTAGATTCTCCTCAGTATATACACGTAGAAGTGAGGTAGATTCTCCACAGTATACAAATCATTTCCCGAGGCTTTACGGTTTCTGAGAAAATATTTATCTCATGTATCATGGATTTTCGCATAGTTTTTCATGTTTTGAATTGAATATTGAAGTTCCAACCCCTTTAATTTTCCTTTTTAGGACCTAAAAAGGTTTGTGCCAAAATTCACATTTGTGCGGTACAGATGTGCATTATTAGTTACATTACATATGTGATTACTTTCTTTTGCTCTTAGAAATTAATTATCATGTTGTTACCCCTTTACTTTACCTATTTTATGACCTAAAGAATGGTTGTGCCAAAATGTCACGTTTGTATGACACTGGCAAGATAGAGAATTAGATTAGGTGCATTGCATAAGGGGTCACTTAGAATTGAATAATCAAGTTGTGACTGCTTTACTTTTCCTATTTAGGACCTAAAGAATGCTTGTGTTAAATTCCATGTTTGTACGACAACGGGAAGTTAGAGAATTAGTGGCAAGTCAGTGAGGGCTTCGCATATAATATATATATAGCGCAACCGATCACAACGCAGCTTTCATTTTACCTCAGCTGTGCAAAAAAATGAAAGCTGACACGGAAAGTCAGTGAGTTTTCAATTTATAATTACACCAGTATTTGTCGCTGAAGAAAGCTCATGCAACATTTCACTCAAATCGGACCAGAACTGAGGATTTCTATATGACACAAAACAGAAAGATTTTGTGTTTTATATATAAGACTAGTAAGCACTACAGAGGAATAGTCTCATGGTAGAGGAGACAAATACATCCCCTGTAGCAATGAGCCCCAACCGGTGGCTGACCTGACGCACTGCTTCAAGTACAACATTCACACTAAGGCTTCCCTCACTCAGCGTTTAGCGCTGCGCTTTCAGCGGCGGCCGAAAACTAAAGTAAAAAATGGCAAAGCACCGCACTTTAAATTGCGGCGCTTTCAGTAACCCTTCTGTGATGGTGGCCTAAGAATATTGCAGATATATCCGAGGTCTGAGCAGCACCCATGTGGATGGTCTATAAATTTGTGATTTTTTTTTTTTTTTTTTTAGTTGAATGTGGCTCCCATCTTCTTCTCACAGAGTACAAAATGCTGGGAGAACCCCGGCCTTGTAGCTGTGCCACAGAAATTCCATGGGAAAGCCAATGGCAAACCACCCGCAAAAAACAGTCTGCCAAGAAAGCGTCTCGTTGGGACGTCACCCGAGGAGTCGGTCATGACTCGGTGCTTGCACCAGGGGACTTTACCTTACATTGTGGAACATGTGTCATGTTGTGCAGCTATGCTCTATAGAAGACTTTGGGTCCTCATGCTCCATTAGTGCCCTTGTCCTCTTTTGATTGTCTGAATGAGCTTGAAGTTGATGACTCATTTCCTGAGCAGTCCCTGATGCCCCGAAATCTCAGGATGCCCAGAGGAAGCCTGATGCCTCTGCCCCACAACATGAAGAAGCAGCTGTGCTTATGCTGGTCCTAAGCAGTGTGGTCCCACCAAAAGATCTGCCATGCCTATCAGAGGAAGGAGGGTGGGCTTAGGGCAAATTCTAAGGGTGGCATGCATGTTCCAGACACACCCAGTGCCTTAGGTTATGTGGCACCATGTGCAGAATTTTGTTTTGCACCCCCACCTTCCCCAGTCTATAAGAAAAAAACACACATTGCCCTGATAGGCCTATCTCAATATTCAGGGACTTTGTTGCAGACTTCATCCAAGTTTGAGTCAATCCAGACTGTAAGTGACGGCCCTATGGACTATCCCTAGTTACTGATACATGATTTGCAGTTTAAGACTTCACCTCCAAAATATTATTATAAGAAAAAGGACAATCATTTGTTTGTTACTGTAATGAACTAGCGGTGCAGCATCATGGCCGGCCATACTTCTGTAGTATGCAAGCCTCTGTCCCTCCTGTTGCATGCCTGCGACCAGGAGTACTTTCAGACATATCGTCCAGTGTCTCAAGTTTATGCGCTGATCCTGGAACCAACGTCCTGGAGCGAGCGGGGGGGGGGGATTGGCAGCACATAAGACGTAAACCAGGTGGAAAGTAAGCCCCTATCCCTGGACTTAGAGGAGGGCCCTGATACTGCCCAGTTGCCCCCTGTTTCAAGTGGCATAGTAGTCAGGGTAGGGGACCCCTCTTTCACTTTCAAGGCTGAAATCCTGGGGAGAATAGTTTAGTTGGATGAAATCTGATGACAATTCTCCTTTAAGCTAGAAAGTTGCTCAAGAGGGGCAAAAAAGCCCTTTGTGTGGGATGCGTTTGGCCTTTGGTTTGACAACTGGACAGCCTTAATGTGGAGTTGATATGATTACTGCAGATTATAGCACTGAAGGCAATTGTACTACTGGATGATATGTTAATTAACCTCCTTGAGCTAAATTGTAAATCAGTCTGTTCTGTGAAATCGATTCCAATGCAAATTCCTCCGACAGCCTTGAAGCAGTGTTGGCCCCCGGCTGAGGTCAGACCGCGCCGCTTCCCAAACATCTCTGACTTATTATTAGTTATACTGATAGAGGAAAGGAAATTAACCGAAGGGACAGCAGGAAATATGCTTTGTGTTACACTGGGGTGAACATGGGCAATTAATGGAGCACAAAACTCAAGAGCTGACATTATTGGAGGTATGCTGCAAGTCAAGAAGGGAAGCTTAAAGGGTTTGTCCACTTTGGGGGGTTTCAACATATATTCTTGTGACAAAACTATGTAGACGGTCAACATGAAATGATAATTGTAGTATGCTGTGTTGTATCAGACCAGACATCTGACCAGAACTATAGATGACCATAGATGTTTTCTTAAGCCAAGAATCTGGGAATGAAAGAGTATGCTCAAAAAAGTGAAAATTAATTCATGCACATGTGCCGTAAAGCCCGTCCTGCAGCAGCGCTTATGGTTTTTGCATTTTCATTTTTTCCTCTCCCACTTTCAATAAAATCATCTCTTATTTTCCAAAATAAGGTTCGGTCGGGTGTCGCCAGTAGAGCGAAATGTGATTGTTCCCAGCAAGAGAAACCAAGTCATCTTGTAGATATGATAACTTTTAATAGCTAGCAAAAATACATGATGTTAATGCGAGCTTTCAGACTCGGAGTCCATTATGTTTTGATAGGGGACTGAGTATAAAAGTCTGAAAGCTCGCTGTAACATCATGTATTTTGTTAGCCATTGAAAAGTCTCATATCTACAAGATGACTTGGTTTCTCTTGCTGGGAACAATCACATTTTCTGGTAACATAGCTACAGGAGGGCTCATTTTTTTGCGGACACAGTTGCATTTTTAATGGTACCATCTAACCTGGCATATAATGTTTTGTAAAACTTTTAAAAATCTCTAAGCGGGACGAAATGAAAGAAAAACGCAATTGCAACATTTTGGGGGCTTTACAGCATTTACAGTGCAGTAAAAACGATGTTCTCTTTATTATATGGGTCAATACGATTACAGCGATATCAAGTTATTAGAGCTTTTTTATGTAATACTACTTAAAAAAAATAAAATACCTTTAAAAAAATGGCTTTCTGCCACCATCTTTAACTTCTTCAGCCGATGGCGCTGTGTGAGAACTCGTTTTCTGCAGGAAGACCTGTAGTTTGTACTTGTATCATTTTGGGGTACATGTAACTCTTTTTATTCCATTCCTTATTGGAGTTGTGGTGACTCCAAAATAAATCAGTGAAGAAATCTGCTCCATCGGTTCGGACTGGATGAATGTATTGGAGCACAGTTGGAGTGAGGGCTGATGGCTTTTGTATCAGTAAAGTAAGTCGCCTCCATATTGACTTTTTTGTACTGTATATTTCCATATTGCCCTGAAGTGCTGTCCCCAACATATATTCCTTTGGTTTATGTTCATATTCTTGGAGACAGTGTGACCAAAAAAGCCAAGTCTGGCATTGTATTGAAACATACCGCAGGCACATCTTAATAGGCAGAAATACATGGCAGCCCTGGGTGCCTTCACAAGACCTTTTGGCTGTCATGACACCTGAATGGCACCTCGCTATCTTATCAGGAGATTTAAAAGTTTATCAAGAGATTCTCCCCGTGACCCCGGAGCATAAAATCACGTGACAAGTTTTCTGTGGATCAGTTTCAGTGTGAATCCACATTGGATGGGAGAATCCAGCGATTGGGGTGACTTCCAACGAGACTG
Source organism: Eleutherodactylus coqui (assembly GCF_035609145.1). Lineage (NCBI taxonomy): Eukaryota > Metazoa > Chordata > Amphibia > Anura > Eleutherodactylidae > Eleutherodactylus > Eleutherodactylus coqui. The sequence continues at coordinate 166,603,926 of NC_089845.1, forward strand.
GGTAAAGCAAAAGAGATTACACCCACAGCACCACACAGAAGCCCACTCTGGGCAGGACGGATCAACCTGCAAAGCCAAGATGGGGATCTAAAGCCTCGCCCCCATAACAGTTCAAGGAATAAACAGATGCTTGGCAGCATAAAGTGGTGCAAAGCAATGGATCAGGCGTTATTCTCCCATCACGAAAAGACAAGCAGCCACGTTTCGACCTCCATGGCCTTTTTTAAGCTTGTCTTTTCGAGATGGGAGAATAAAGCTTGATCCATTGCTTTGCACCACTTTATGCTGCCGAGTATCTGTTTTATCCCAACAAGGCCGGGTCATCAGTGCTAGACAAGCGCTGCGGAATAAGTATGTGCTATACAAAGAAAGATTATTATAATTATTACTAGCCGAGGGCTCACTGCCAAGTGCAGGGGGCGGGTGTCTCGTGTAACGGCGTGGAGAGTTTACAGACGATGGCATGATCGAGAAAAAGATCCAGAGAATGTTGGACGGAAACAACTCCTCACAGACAGGGGTCAGAGGAGGATGTCAGGAATAGGCGTACAGTCAGCTGAATACAACGTTGGAGCTCCAGCTAACGTAACCGAATGCAGAACTCGCCGTTCCTCCACGGATGGGCTGAGGAACAGCAGACGACCAGATCCAGCGCCATTGTGTCTAAGAGAAACAGAAAGGCGAGACTCCAGCGGGAAAAAAAAGAGCGCAAAACTTGTATCACTGAGCAGCGGAGAAACATCTCCTGGTCACCGTGCTGTTGATGGGAGGTCAGAATTTTGAGCAAGCAGCATGAATCGCTGACTCCTTCCTGTCAGCCAGTCAGAACATGTCAGCACCGCCACCTAATCTGTGGCAACTACAAGAAGCTTCCTGTCCGCAGGGGCCGATATTCCTGCAGAACAATTTCATCACCTAGTAGGATCTGCACCACGACTACTTGCTGTGGTTCTGAAGACCAAAAAAAGGTCCAACGTGCTACTAGATGGGGGTCTGTAATAAAGTGACCACTCAGTATATAATATAAAAAAGGGGAAATGAAAAAAGCTAACATGTTCTTGGAAGATGGAATTCTGGGATACAAAGTGACACTTGTCACCAGCTCGGTTTTGCTTTATAAATGCCAGGCTTCGGAAAAGCTGCCTACGGTGGGAAAGCTGAAGGACAATCCATCTATGTCAAAAATAGAGCAGGTCTATGGGAAGGAAATCGCTGACCTCTCTCACTGCAGAACATCCAGCGTCTATTTAGAGACATTGCAGGAAAAAATGTCTGCAACTCAACTTCATGAGCTGAAAACTTCGTTACTGGATGAGGAGATGAATGGATAATAACTCAGAGGCGCACCGGCTAATGATGGGACTGTTGCTCTAATAAAGTAATGACATTTGAGGCCAAGAAAAACAAAGGAGGTCAATAGATTGGAATCCAAGTCACTCCGATATGTGATGGTGGATTTAAAGTGTATTTCCCCATCAAATGAACCAATGACCTGAAAGTGGGCGTCCTTGAGTCATCTTCAATCATAGATGGTAAAGCGTGAATTCATTGCAACCCTTTAGTGAACGGCACTGTACATTTATGATGCTGGGACCATCTACTACCACAACTCCAAAAATAATTGGGGCGCTATGTAAAATGTAAAGGAAAATAAGAATGTAATGACTTGGAAATCATTCTCTGATGGTATGGGGTTGCATCAGTGCCCATGGCATGCCCATGTTAAAAGGCACTATAAGTGCTGAACCAAATACAGAGGTTGTAGAACAACATATTCTCCATCCAGACAATGTCTCTTTCGGGGAAGTCCTTGTATATTTCAGCAGGACAATGCTAAACCGCATACTGCATCCATCACAACAGTAGGGCTGCACAGAAGAAGAGTTCCGGGTGAACCTGCCGCCTGCAGTCCGGTCCGTCCACCAATAGGAAACATATGAAGCATTAGGAACCGAAAAACCCGGCAAAGACGACCGAGATCTCCAAATCATTACATTCCTTTCTTTCTTTACATTTTACCCAGCGGCCCAACTGTTTTGGATTTGGGGTTGAACTTGCCTGCACCATCAGCAGCAGGTGTAAACTGTATATTACAGCCAACATCCCATTGCATCAGCTGAGATTAGAGGTACAAAAACTCGGTTGTTTAACCCTTTTTATGCTTTAGATAATAGTTGGATGGATTGGCTAATTGGCTGCCTATAGTATAGCTGTCTTCCCCTGACTGGTCTTTATTGAAGATATAGTACTTAACCCTTTAATGTCAAAAGTGAAAGGGGTTTTCTGGTTACATTTTCAAAAACTAGAAACACCTCAATTTCCTGCACCTTTATGTGTAGTACCTGGAATGGAAGAGGGAAACATCCGGCCCTCCTCTCTTGTGCCGCGCTGTCCTGAGCATTTTAGAAAGCTATGTACTATGAATAAAATGGCGCATCACTGGAAGAAAAAGTGAAGCAGTGCTGGCCGTAGCTTGAACACCCCCCACCCCCGTCATATGTAGACAATAAATCATATATTGCACTAATAGGCAGTCTACCTGTATTCTGCTTGAGTAGAAAGCAGCAAGATACCAGCATACCGACACTAGAACAACCGAGTCAATACATACTGTTCCAGGACCAAAGCTGATAACATAAAATAAAGTTATAAATACAGTACCAGAACCTACTTTGTATCATAAATACAGCACCAGAACCAAACTCATAACATGAATACAGCATCCACCAAAACCATTGATACAACACCAAAAGCAAGTTCAGTACATAAATTCAGCATTGGAACTAAACTCAAAAATATAGTACTAGAACCAAGCTCAGTACATCAATGCAGCACAAGAACCAAACTCTGTACATAAATACAGCACCAGAACCAGACTCATAAAATACAGTTGCAGGATCAAGTTCAATACAGAAATACAGCACCAGAACCAAGCTCAGTACATAAATGCAGAGCCAGAACCGTGCTCATACCATAAATACAGTACCAGAACCAAACTCCGTACATATACTACCAGAACCAAGCTCACTATGCAGCGTCCAAGGAGCGGGTCTTGGCCTAGGAGACAGAGGGAATTAGAGTAGGGCCTTGTAACAGTGGCACTACCGTATCCCACCTAGAGGGTAACTGGAGAGCACATCTCAGGGACTTGGGGCAGGCTATTAAATGGGGGTGTTGGCTTACTATGTTTTGTCATGGGTGATGCCACCGTTCCTTCCTCCATGGCAAAGATGAAGGTGGAATAAAGTCCACACACACACACACACACACAGAGTAGATGAATAAACAGTTGCCAGGAGCGGTCGGCAGCTGTACCTTTACTTCAATTAATACAGGTCACAGTAGACTCAGAAAACACACAGATGCAGGCAGAATTAGCAGTGAGGAAAAGGAGGCAGATATAGGATAACACGGGGCCCACAGTCCGAGTTATCTGTGCGGCAGCACTTCTGGAAAATACTCCTTAGAAGGGCACAAACTCTACCAGTCACCCTCTCACTCCCGACGTTTATCACTCTGCAAGGGAACTCCACTATTCCAGTCATACGGCATAACACTTGTAGGAAGTGGTCCTAGGGAAGACCTCTAGGCCACCTCTCCTCCTCCTCCATCTTCACCACACGCACGTTGAAGGTACCTGCATGTGACACTCCTTCCAATTTAGGCTCCAGCCAAGACTCAAAGCAAATAAACCCAATCATGCACCTTGCAAACACATATAAGAAACATGGTCACATGACTTACAAAAGATACATTTCCAGACATGACCCAGACAGTAACCCTTTCAGTGCTGCAGCTAGGCAATACACTTCATATTGGTGCAACATAAAACATACTGACAATACACATAAGCACGAGACTACAAAAAGCAATCAGAACCTTCCAGAACTTTCATACATGAACTTCTGTACACTACAACTACATAAATACAGTGCCAGAACCAAGCTCATAAGTAAATACAACACCAGAACAAAATTCAGAACATAAATACAGCACCAGAATGAAGCTCATAATATACACACAGTAACAGAACAATTGTGTTACAGGGGCACCGATAGGCTGAACGAGGCACCTTGGAACATCAGACAGGAGGAGACAGCGTCAGGAGAAGAATCATTCATGTAGCTCTGCAAGAAGAGGCCACATGGAGAAAGAAGATCAATTGGCCAGGTGAGCCTTAGAGGGCAGACATCGACAGCTTACAACTACCAGTTGCCCACCACTGCAAGCTGGTGGCGGGCAACCACATGAGTCACACACAGGTAAAGCCGGTCATGTAGAAGAGAATGGGGTCATGTGACCAGCTGCCTGAATGCAGGAATAATGGTGCATCCCAACTGCAAGGACATTTAGGACACATTCATTTTACCAAGTTAGTGAGAATTATGAATAGTTCAAAAGTAACCGGAAACGTTATTTAGGGAGGAAACGGAAAAACGGACAACGATACTTCTCACTTGATAGATTATGTACATTGTAAAAATGACCTGGCCTTGCATGTACGCTGCACCGCACAACTACAGAGGCGCGGCACTACCTGCCTGCTGCTCTTCAGCCTCTCCTTGTGTTCAGTGGCGGCAGCCGAACACCCCTGGGGGAATGATTTCAGAAAATTCAATAAGATTTCCGAGATGAAACAAAAGAGCGCAACATGATATCAACTTCCATCACCACAATGCGATTCCCGCACCGCCGCCTTCCACTGTTTTATTCTCAGGTAATGTCCCCTTGAAGTCGATGACTGTGTGATCACCCACCTAGGCCACAGATCTGACTATTTTAAAGGGAATGAATTTGATCGCCTGTCATCCTGGGAACTCTCTAAGCTCCAGACGCTCCAAGGTTAATTTTTCCCTAAAATGCACAAATTCATAATTCTAGTGTTCACACATGGAGGCTTAACTCCTTCACGTCATACATGGGCTATATACATGCTAAGTGCATATACCTCCTGCAGTTAGGATGTAGGTAGCAGTCCACAGCCCATGTGGTGTATGGAGAGGGCTCATGAGCCGAACCCACACTATACACAGTGGGTATGGGCTGACACCGGCCCCCAAGAGCTGCAATCAGAGAGAACTCGAATCACAGCTGTTAACCCTTTAAATGAACTGACATCGGCACTGAAATGTCCTTAAAAGCCACGCCATAAGATCATGGAGGTGCCATCTGAGTCTCATGGCAGCCTGGCACCTTCTGATTGTCCCCTTGGGCTGCCAGTACTGTTTGCCTATTAAAGACGTTCCTGTTGCTCATCTTTAGTAGGCAGCCTGTTAAAATACAGTATAATGAAATTCCTTAGTATTGCATTATACTGTATAAGCAATAGAGATGAGCGAACCTACTCGGCCACGCCCCTTTTTCACCCGAGCACCGCGATTTTCAAGTATTTCCGTACTCAGGCGAAAAGACTCGGGGGGCGCCATGGGTGAGTGGGGGGTTGCAGCGAGGAGTGGGGGGGAGAGGGAGAGGGCTCCCCCCTGTTCCCCGCTGCTACCCTCCACTCCACCACGCCTCCCCCCGCCCCCTGGCGCCCCCCGAATCTTTTCACCCGAGTACTGAAGTACTCGAAAATCGCGGTGCTCGATCGAGTAATTACTCGAAACGAGTAGGTTCGCTCATCTCTAATAAGTAATCAAAATGATCACAACTTAAAGTCCTCTATGTGGACTAATAAAAGAAATGTAAAAAAAAAAAAAGTTAAAAAATATAAAATAAAGATCATTAATTGTTATAAAAATATTTTTTTTTAAAGTAAAAAAAAAGAACCTTTCCCTAGTCGTTGCATGTAAAATAATAATGAGCCTCGTGTGGCGCAGAATGTAAGCTCTCGTTCACGAAGGTTGCAAGTTCAAACCCCGAATGGTTCAGGTAGCCAGCTCAAGGTTGACTCAGCCTTCCCGCCTTCCGAGGTCGGTAAAATGAGCCCCCATCTTGGTGGGGGGTAATAAATAAAAATTACCTGAAAGCGCTGTGTAATAATTTTTGGTCCCTCTGTCTCCAAAGAAAAATATTGAATAAAATGCTTACAAAACGTCGTAGGTTACCCAAAATGGTACCAATACAAACTATAGGTCACTCCACAAAAAAAAAAAAAAAAAATGAGCTCACGGAAACATAAATGATACCATTGAAAAATACAACTTGCCCTGCAAAAAAACAAGCCCTCATGTGGGTAGGTCACCTGCAAATGGAAAAAGTTGTTTTTAAGTGGTGATGAAAGGGTTAATTTCTAGCAGTAATTTAAAAGAAATGTGTACTGGCATTAGCACGGCTCCTTATGAATATCATCCTCAGGTAGCCCAAGAATCCTTGCAATATAATCTTGCTCCGCTACAATCGTACCAGTTTGAGTATCCCAGGGCCAATGCCCCCACCTTAGCATTGCTTTACACCGCACCATGAAGATTATCGTATTCTATTCAAGGACAGGGATGTCAGAGACTGACGCAGATGGAACAACCTCATCCCAATCTGATCCAATGTCTGGGTGAAGCTAACACTGTGCCTTATGGATGATTTATGATTACGTCAGATGAGTCATCCCAACTCGTAAATGATCTCGGAGCAGCAGAACTAATCAGCGGCAGCAATAAGCAGCATCGATGCCGAGTCTCCAGCAGCTTAGTCATACACGGCGCAAAGAGGAGAAGATCTGCTTTATTTAACGGCTCCGTATGCAATGCACGTGTGTCATATATAGAGCTATTGTGCATGGATCACATTGATGGGGCTGCAAATTATCCCGTATTAAAGGCGTAATAACAATGATTATATTCTGAGCTATCTCATTTGTTTGTGTTTGATTGTTTTATTTTGCAAACAGCTAAAAGTTTGTAAATTTGGCAAACAAACCAGATTTGTAGTGCCGGTGGAATCATTGTGATTGCAACTAAATATTCATACTTTATGGGCACAGAGGATTCAGTGATGGGCTCTATATAGCTACAGTGGGTCCGGAAAGTCTTCAGACTCTCACGTTTAGTTACATTTTACAATCCTGTGGCCTTGTGTTCCCCATTGCTCTGCACTCAGGACCCCTTAATGACAAAGTGACAACAAACTGTTAAAAATCTTTGTAAATCTTTTAAAACTGAAAAAGTCTCATTCTGCATTGACATAAGTTTTCACACCCCTGTACTCAGTATTAGTTGGAGCCCCTCTGGCAGTAATTCCAGCCTCCAGTCTTCTTGGAGATGATGGCACAAGATTTGCACCCCTGGATTTGGGGATTTTATGACCTCTGTCAGGTTGGATAGGGGCAGTCTGTTGCCAGGTCTCTTCAGAGATGTTGAATTGGGTTCAAGGCTCTGGCTGGGCCACTCAAGGCAATTCACAGAGTTGTCCCTCAGCCCCTCCTATGTTGTCTTAGTTGTGTGCTTAGGGTCATTGTCTTGTTAAAAGGTGACCCTTCTGCCCAATCTGATGTTCCTTGCGCTCTGGATCAGGTTTTCTTTATTTATGTACTTTGCTCTATTCAGCTTTCCATCAACCCTGACCAGTTTCCCTGTCCTCCAGCACGATGCTTGCCAGGGAGAGAGAGAAGGGGGATCTGACCGATCCCACTTCTATCACCATTTTTTCACGAATCGACTATTCTGAGCGCTCTCGCCAGTATGACCGCTTGTCGCAGCAGAGCATCAATCACTTTAGCGGGATTGCATGCGTGGAGTCGTTAGAATACAGGCAGATTTGTACCCAACTTTCCCAGGCTCCTGCACGCATGCAGATCGAAAGCTTGAATAACCCCCTGATCCAGTCTAACAGCTTCAGCACTCTACAATACTTGCACACACTCGCTGCCACTGCCAGCTTTTGTTTCCCAGGTAAGCTGGAACCCAGACTATGAATTATTAACACACTTTTCAGAGTTATGGTTTGTTTTAAAATGGACAAAGTTTGACTAATAAATTGCAGATTTATTCTAAAAAAAGACTAGCAGTGCTATAAAAAAAAAAATATATATATATATATATATATATATATATATATATATATATATATATATATATACACATACATACAGAAAAAGCTGTTACAGTGGAGATAAAGTTTACAGGTACACACAACAGACAGTACTTAAAATAAAACAAGGAAGAAACAAATAAGGTATACCCGATTTGGGATGTTCATTGATTCTGATGTTCTGTGTTCTGATTGTGTGGAGTCACTGAAACAATGGGAAAGTCCATACGCCAAAGCGTCTAACACTGGGTCTCTCTGACCCCCCAGTTTTTAAAGATTCCCCAGAATATACCTCCCCCACTCCATATGAGGTCATTCAGAGAGGGGTGGAATAAATGCATACGTACCTGTGAAAAAACATAATTCTCCATGTCGGCCATATCTCCGCAGGAGATCCTCGGATCAGGAATATATGCCTGGCATATTTCCGGTCATGATTTTATCTATTCAGCGATATCAAATGTGACACGTACATTGTAACCAGGTATGCGGATAAACCTTATGGGGGGGTTCTGGGCCTTGCACCTCAATGAGTTTAGATGTGTTTTATTCAGCTGGCCCGCCCGATACCAAAAATAAAATTCATATCGGGCTAGGACCTTCACACCAACCAATAATCCTTATTAAATGATTTTCCCTAATTTGGATCTTGGAGCCAGAGCGTCTGAGAATCCAGCTCCTAGGTGAATGATTTTCCTGAGACTTCAATAACAAGTAAATGGTCACACAGTTAGGTATCCTCATGCTGATTCTAAATTACAAGTGCAGAAGAAGAAAGGAAGGAGGATCTTTACATCACAGTTCTTGTCCAGGGTAAGGGGAGACCATTTGCCTTTTTAAATGCTAATATTCAAAAGGCAATGGGGACTGAGAAACTTTACAAAATGGATGACAGTATAGCTAGGCCTGACACAAACTGCTAAAACGGCTGAAGTCCCACCAGTCTCTATAGGACAATGCTGTCAACACCAGGCTTCGCTGTAGGAATGGTATTGGGAAGGGGATTAGCGGAAGCTCATTTCCTCTAGAAATAACACCTAGAACTGGGGCCAAAGAGTTCCATCTTGCTGCCATCAGAGCAGATAATCTTGCTTCTTGCAGTCTGAGGGTCCTTAAGGGTCTTTTTGGTAAACTCCAAGTGGCTTTCATATGTCTTTTACTGAGGAGGCTTCTTCCTGTCCCCTCTGCCATAAAGCCAAGATTGGTGGAGGGCTGCAGGGATGATTAAACCTTCTGGAAGTTTCTCCCATCTATACCCAGGATCTTTGTAGCTCAGCCAGAGTAACCAATGGGTTCTTGGTCACCTCTCTTACCGAGGCCCTTCTCCCCTGATGACTTAAGACTGATTTACACGCAACGATTATTGCTCAAAATTTATCCAAACTATGGTTTTTGTGCGATAGCCGTTGTGTGTAAACATGCGCCCATCATGCACTTACCATGCACTCTTTGTTCATTGCTGACTTTAAGTCACCATAAAATCCTCAACCCTGATAACAGGAATGGCATGCTGAATTCTCCTCGGGCAGCACTGATAGCATTGTATGCAGCCGGCAGCCTGCGGCAGAACAAAGCAGATGTATTAAGAGAACAGACCACCAGCTGTTCTCTAAATACATACAAATAAGGCTAGTTAGCTACTAATAGGCTAATTAGCCCATTAGTACCTAATGCAAAATGATTGCTCAAAACTGTTAGTCAATTTGCGTGTCAATGGGGCTTTAGTTTGGTGGGTCGGTCGGCTCTAGGAAGAGTCCTGGTTGTTCTTTTTACATGTAAGAATTATGGGGGCCACTGGGTTCTTGGCAACTTTCAATGCAGCAGAAATGTGTTAGTAGCTTCTCCAGATTTGTGCCTCCACACAATCCTGTCTCTGAGCTCTGCAGGCAGCTCCTTCCTACTCATGGTTTGGTTTTGGCTCTGATGTGCTTTGTGAGATGCGACACCCTCTATAGACAGTAGGCTCTTTTATGTCTAATCAACTGAATTTACCAAGATGATTCTAATCAAGGTGTAGAAACATTTCAAAGATGATGAGAAGGAATAGGAGGCCCCCAGAGATAAACACCACTCAAGATGGGTAGTGTTTCCAAAACTCATCCCTTCCCCCACCAGTAATGATGACAACAGGAAAACATCAAACATTGCAGGAACTACAGTACTAACTCCGCAAAGATGTCTCACTGTTTTGTATGGCAATGTCCAATTTGATTGGACTCAGATGGGAGGAGCTTGTATTAAATATATTACTGCAGTAATAATCAGATTACACTTTGGTAACATGGACATGCTGGGTCACTCATAACCCATGTGGGAGCGATAAAAGAGGCTACATAAGTAGTCAGATGGATTTCCCAAAATAAGATAAGAAATGGCAGACAATATTAGAGGACGACTAAAGGACTTTTATTTTGATGGGAAATGACTTATAGGTGCAGCGCGGTTTTTCTTGCATTCAGTGTTTTCAGTCTGTACAGAAAAGACAAGGTGTATTGTACTTCATCAGAACAAACCGTACCTGGGCAGGTACAATACAACACGACACCTCTGACCTTCAAGCTCACATACTTTCTCATAATCAAGTTATTAAATGGTAATTTTCTCACAAGTAGCATATACAAGTCCATCTACTACCAGGTCTGACAGAAATAATACAGAAAAGCAGGAGGTATAGTCTCACACGAGAATACTGGATATGTCACTAATGACCTAACACAGTCATACCTGATTATAGTAAACACAAAAATTGACCTAACAACTTCTCAAGAGAATATTGACAATACACTCTAGAAAACAGAGCCATTCTCATAAATCATGGACAATATAACAATAGGGATTATAATACTGCCTGCTATATACAAGAAAATAACTACTATAATACTGCATCCTACGTACAAGAATATAACTACTATAATACTGCCTCCTATGTACAAGAATATAACTACTATAATACTGCTCCCTATGTACAAGAATATAACTACTATAATACTGCCCCCTATGTACAAGAATATAACTACTATAATACTGACCCCTATGTACAAGAATATAACTACTATAATACTGCCCCCTATGTACAAGAATATAACTACTATAATACTGCTCCCTATGTACAAGAATATAACTACTATAATACTGCCCCCTATGTACAAGAATATAAGGACTATAATACTGCCCCCTACGTACAAGAATATAACTACTATAATACTGCCCCCCATGTACAAGATAATAACTACTATAATACTGCCCCTATGTACAAAAATATATAACTACTATAATACTGCCTGCTATGTACAGGAATATAACTACTATAATACTCCCTCCTATGTAAAGGAATATAACTACTATAATACTGCACCTATGTGCAAGAATATAACTACCATAATACTGCCCCCCCCATGTACAAGAATATAACTACTATAATACTGCCTGCTATGTACAAGAATATAACTACTATAATACTGCCGCCTATGTACAAGAATATAACTACTATAATACTTCCTACTATGTACAAGAATATAACTACTGTAATACTGCCCCCTATGTACAAGAATATAACTACTATAATACTGCCTCCTATGTACAAGAATATAACTACTATAATACTGCCCCCTATGTACAAGAATATAACTACTATAATACTGCTCCTATGTACAAGAATATAACTACTATAATACTGCCTCCTGTGTACAAGAATATAACTACTATAATACTGCCCCCTGTGTACAAGAATATAACTACTATAATACTGCCCCTATGTACAAGAATATAACTACTATAATACTGCCCCCCCCTATGTACAAGATAATAACTACTATAATACTGCCCCTATGTACAAAAATATATAACTACTATAATACTGCCTGCTATGTACAGGAATATAACTACTATAATACTCCCTCCTATGTAAAGGAATATAACTACTATAATACTGCACCTATGTGCAAGAATATAACTACCATAATACTGCCCCCCCATGTACAAGAATATAACTACTATAATACTGCCTGCTATGTACAAGAATATAACTACTATAATACTGCCGCCTATGTACAAGAATATAACTACTATAATACTTCCTACTATGTACAAGAATATAACTAATACTGCCCCCTATATACAAGAATATAACTAATACTGCCCTCGATGTACATGGATATAACTACTATAATACTGCCTCCTATGTACAAGAATATAACTACTATAATACTGCCCCCTATGTACAAGAGTATAACTACTATAATACTGCCTCCTATGTACAAGAATATAACTACTATAATACTGCCCCCTATGTACAAGAATATAGCTACTATAATACAGCCTCCTAAGTACAATAATATAACTACTATAATACTGCCCCCTATGTACAAGAATATAACTACAATAATACTGTCCGTTACGTACAAGAATATAATTATTATAATACTGCCTGCTATGTACAAGAATATAACTACTATAATACTGTCTCCTATGTACAAGAATATAACTACTATAATACTGCCCCCTATGTACAAGAATATAACTACTATAATACTGCCGCCTATGTACAAGAATACAACTACTATAATACTGCCCCCTATGTACAAGAATATAACTACTATAATACTGCCCCCTATGTACAAGAATATAACTACTATAATACTGCCCCCTATGTACCAGAATATAACTACTATAATACTGCTGCCTATGTACAAGAATATAACTACTATAATACTTCCTCCTATGTACAAGAATATAACTACTATAATACTGCCAACGATGTACAAGGATATAACTACTATAGTACTGCCTTCTATGTACAAGAATATAGCTACTATAATAGAGCCTCCTAAGTACAATAATATAACTACTATAATACTGCCCCCTATGTACAACAATATAACTACAATAATATTGCCTCCTATAAACAAGAATATAACTACTATAATACTGCCCCCTATGTACAAAAATATAACTACTATAATACTGCTCCTATGTACAAGAATATAACCACTATAATACTGCCTCCTATGTACAAGAATATAACTACTATAATACTGCCCCCTATGTACAAGAATATAGCTAATATAATACTGCTACTATGTACAAGAATATAACTACTATAATACTGCCCCCTATGTACAAGAATATAGCTAATATAATACTGACACCTAATTACAATGATATAACTTTTGTTACCATGAGGCCGGTCAGGGACCACGGGTGGCAGTGGCGCTGTTCGCCGCGGCGATCAGGGATGGTGTTGTGCCCACGTTCAGATCGCTGTGCTCCAGTGTGCAGGCGCACGCGTGCCTGCTATGAGAGGCGCGCACACTCTACCTCTGTGAGTTATAGTGTCTTGCTGGGAGCTCCAGTTAGCCGATGTGATTGGTCTCCGCCTAAGGGATGGAGACTCCTGCTGATAGCAGTTGCCAGATATTGGTTCGCTTCCCTGTATGTCTGACTTTGGTCCTGCTCCAGTGGAAATTACCTTGTCTTCATCCAGCTCTGCCTGTATTCTGTGATTTTCCTGTCGCGTTGGTTTATTCTATCGGCCTTGCCTGTCAGTACTAGTAAGTTGTCATCTGCCTAGGTACGGCGGTTCCTTCCTGTGCCACCACTAGGAAGCGTAGGGTCACCTGTCCACCTTTGGGGCGACCTCCAGGAAGGGACATTTGTGTGGGTGAGTGTCAGGGAATCCCACGCTGTGCGTACCTGTGCACTCTACTAGTACTGTAACAACTACTATAATACTGCCCCTTGTGTGCAAGAACATGCCTACTCTAATGCTGCCCCCTATGCACAAGATTATAACTACTATTATACTGCTAATATTTACAAGATTATAACTACTATTGTACTGCTCCTATTTACAAGAATATAACTACTATAATACCGCCCCCTAAGTACAAGAATATAACTACTATAATACTGCCCCCTATGTACAAGGATATAACTAGTATAATACTGCCCCCTATGTACAAGAATATAACTACTATAATACTGCCCCCTATGTACAAGGATATAACTAGTATAATGCTGCCTCCTGTGTACAAGAATATAACTACTATAATACTGCCCCCTATGTACCAGAATATAACTTCTCTAATATTGCCCCCTATATACAAGAATATAACTACTATAATACTGCTTATATGTACAAAAATATACCCGCTGTTATTCTGCCCCCTATGCTTGCACTCCATATTGAAATACAGCCCGAAATATTGTAATATGCATTAGTATCATGGAGAGTTTCACCAAATGCATGTGTAGTGAGCAGATGTTGGTGGGAGTAGCCCGAGTACTAATAGTGACCTCCACAGTGGTCGTAATAGTAATAGTGCCCACCCCCCCACATTGCCCCCAATAGTAATAGTGACCCCCATAGTTGCCTCAGGGTTAATACTATTACTACTGGGGACGATATAGGGGACACTATTAGTAATAGTGCCCCCTATATCGTCCCCTGTAGTAATAGTCACCAGCACAGTAGCCCAGTAGTAGCCCCCCCCCCAAGCCCATATAGTTACCCTCCTCCTGGTCTTTTCTGACCGCCGCTGCTGCCAGCGGAAGTCTATGCGCCCACAGCAGCAACTCCTCCCCTGACCTCTTCTCCTTCGGAACTAAGAAGAAGAGGTCAGGGGAGAAAGATCCTGCATGCACACACTGCCATCAGTGTGTGCATCCGGCCACGGTGTCGCAAAGTGATTACCAGCCGGGAGCTGCTGAGCTCCGGCTGATAATCACCTTCTTAGTGACCAGTCGTCTTGAAAGCGGGACAAATGACTGTCCCACTGGGGTCCTGGCAGAAAGCGGGACTGTCCCGCCTAAATCGGAACGTCTGGTTACCTTTGTCTCACTGCAATCCTGCAGTGAGGAGGAGACTGAATGGAGCACTAATCACGCAAGTACACTAGTGCTCCATTCACTTTCAATGGGACTATCTTGAAATATGACTGTTGCAATAGTTCTGGGATCTGTTCCTTTCTAGTAATCTGGTTCAGGTCTTGTATTTTTTTCTCCATCTTCTGGCTCTGGTGAGAGTGGTATTAAGGAAGACTTGCTTGGTCTTATCTGTGGGTAATTTGGGAAGACTATTTAACCTGGCCTTGTGCCTAGCTCATTGCTGTTTCATTTTAGTCTTTCTCTGATGGAAGTTAGATGTTGGTGCTGGATCTTCTGCTTGCCTGACTCTTCTCATAGCCAAGAACTGCTCTTACCATTAATATCTTTTTTCTGTGGTTTTCTTCTATCCCACATAGGGTCTGCTAGTGGCCAAGGTATGTGGTCAGGTTCGCCCTTGTTAGGGCAGATCATCTGTGCATAGGCAGGTCCCTTTTCTAGGTAAAGGCTTTATAGGGACAGTGTCTGTTTTCTTTACCGTTTACCACAGTTTTGTGTGCAGTTGTCATGGGTTACAGATCCGGTACATGTAGTTTGCACATGACAATGAATAGGGAAAAACAAGCAAAGCCAAAAACATCGATCCGTAACTGGCGCTGCTTGAGTTTTCGCTCATCCTCATATAGAATACGGTTCTGGGAGGGGGGGTGTCAAAATTACAAGTTATTCCCTATTGACAGAATGTCCCTAAGATAGGGGATAACTTATTGATTGGTGGGGGTCTCACTGCTGCGATCCTGGACGACCTCAGGATCGAATTACTACATCCCCCACAGTGAGGAGACTAGATTGCTGGTCACACAAGAAGACTGGCACTTAATTCACTGTCAATGGGACTGCGGAGACATACGAGTCCCACCCACTCAACTATTTCCATCCGCCCCATTGCAATGAATGGAGTGTTTACTGCGTATGCTCGGCCAGTGCTCCCTTCATTCTGATGTCACTGCGGGTGACAGTCAGGGGAGGACATGGGAGTTCAATTCTTGATATTAGGGGGATTTCAGCGGTGAGACCCTCCCCCCATCTCCGGTCAGTAAGTTATTTCTGTTACCATGCGGCGGCTGTCGGGGGCGCGGGTGGCTGGCCGGCACGGTGCGCGTACTCTAGGGTCCGGGTGGCGACGTGCACGCGCGCACCTGTGAGTGCAGCTCTATGCACGAGCCCATGGTTATGGGATTCTGCTGGGAGGTAGTCGCTTCCCCCTCTCCGCCCTGGGCGGAGGCTTCTGTTTATAAGGCTGGCAGTGAGGTCCATTCACTGCCAGTTATCGGTTTCTGTTCAGTGTGCTAGCATCCTGCCTCTGTCAGTCTCCTGTGGTTTCTGCTTTTGCTTTATCTGCCAGGTTAGGCCATCTGCCTCGGTCTGCGTGTATTTCCTGTTGGTTTTCTCCATCTGCCCTTCCTGTCGGTATTCTACCGTTCCATCTTGGTACGCCAGCGTCTCTCCTCGGTCCCTAGCGAGAGCAGGGACCGCCGCCCAGTTGCCCGCCTGGGGTTAGCCAGGAGTGGAGGCAAGTTGGCAGGGACAGGGGTTGTGGGTAAGTTCTAGGGCACCCGTGCTGGCGTATCATCGGGTAGGATACTGTAACAATTGCCTACACTGTGGCAGTCCTGTGGATAGAGGAGAACTTGCAATTCTGGTACAACTGCCTGAATGCGCCAGATGTATCCCAGTGACACTGCTGAACGATAAATCTGACACAGCTGGCACCTGAAAACTATTGGATTCTCAATAGTAAATCCCCCCATTGTGTGAACTGCTGCATTCACTTTTGCTACTGTTCAGAGATACTAATTGTGCTGTTTTCTTCTTTCTTTTAATGCCTGTTGCTCATTACTACAACCAATAATGTCACGTGCCAAAAACCCGTAACAGAGCTTGGCTGCTGCACCTCGACCAACGAGTCCAACGGGTATTTTACAGGCATGACTTCAAATAACATTGATTTAGCCTTGTTTGCTAATGCCTGTGCAGAGATAACACGAGGATATACAGTAGATCAGCTGTATTATCGAGTGCAGGGTATACGGACACATACCTTACCGCAGACAAGAGATGGTAGCATCGATTGGCCAGGAACGAGATTCTTGCGTAGTGAAGAATCAACGGAAAAGATCCCTTTTAAAGGGGGTGCATCGCGTATGGATTTTACTAATTAAAACCAAAGAGTTCAACATTTTCTATTTTTCTAATCTGTGTTTATTTTCTGATTGTAGATTTTTTAATTCTACAGTTTGAGGCAAAACTCTGGACACACCGGCTCAACTGGTGCAAAAATGAGAAAATAGACTCCCAATGTGGGAAAGTATTAATTAGGCAGAAGGCTGCATTTTTTGGTGGGAAAGACTTGACAAATGGGAAGTGGGTCATGTGATATGTCAGTCTGGGCTAGAATTTACTCAGAAACACAATGGAAGGATCAGTGTTGATCTATTGGTACTTGTTTAGGAGTTAAGCAAGGGCAAAGTTGGTAAATTGTGCCTAACATCCAGGTTCTTTTCTCATCGACGGTTCACTTAGCGGTGAGAAGTCCCTCGGGATGTTACAGGACACCACTCTCCCATCTGTGGTCAGTGACAGCAGTGAGTTCCCACAATACTCTCCACAGGATGGCGCACCTCCACACTTTGCTGTGGCTGTACATGGATGATTGGATGGGCAATTTCCTGGGCACTGGATTGGGCATAGAAGTCCGGTAGAATAACTTCCAAGGTCATCAGACTTAACGTTTTTGGACTTTTATCTCTGGGGTCATTTGAAGTCCATTAGTCCCTTGTGTACGCGGAACAATATGCAATATGGTTCACCTGAAGTGGCAAATCCTACAGGGCTGGGAAGAAATCTCACCTTCAGTTCTTCAGCATATGCACAAAGACTGTATAAAACATCTAACCATGTGCATCCAGCAAAATGGGGAGAGGCAAGATGGGGCGGGGCTAATTCTCGGAACTTAGCCCCGCCCCCGTACCGCATCTTTTCATTGCAAATAGTGCAGAGGGGCGGAGAGGAGGCAGAGAGGGGCGGGAGCTCAGTTCCTGCTCCTGGCTCTTCTATCCTCCCCCCCTGCAGATGAGAACGACGTATATCGGCTCGGCGTGAAAACCGAGCCGATATACGTTCGTGTGAATGCAGCCTGATTCTGTATTGTGTTGTATTCAGTCAGTAAAAAAATACAGCCGTGTGAATGAGCCCTCAGGCAGAATGGCCCTTAGGGCTTATTTACACGAGTGTATATCAGCCGGCATTTTCACGGCCGGCCGATATACACTTTCATCTAAGCATTCCCTCCCCCTCACAGGCTCTCTGCCTCTCTCCTCCCCTATGAGCGGTTAGCAATGGGAGTGGGCGGGACAGGGGCGGAGCTAAGCTCCAGCCCCTTGACCATAGCCAGCAATGGGAGTGGGCGGCACACTTCGCATTGCAGACGCCGGAGTGGAGGGAGAGGCAGAGAGCCGGTGAGGGGGAGGGAAGGGGGGACTGCTTAGATGGAAGTATATAACGGCCAGCCGTGGAAACACTTATTTACACGCTTGTGTAGATAAGCCCTTATTTAGTGTGCCAGAATTGTGCCAGTTTGCATTCAGAAATATGTTTTGCTATAAAAATTATATTCTGCATCATCTGCTAATATAAAATAGTTAGCCAACAGTCAGAATAATGATAAAAAAAGCAAAGAATGAGGGCAAAATTCAAAAAAATGTGTTAAAACGAGTGTGCACGAAATGCTTCTTCATTTATAGCCACTTTTACTACATTTCATTAGCGCCACTTTTAGCAACACCTCCTTGTAGTTATGCTTCATAAATGTGCTGCAAAGACAGAAGCTGGCCACGCCCACTTTTGGGGAGAAAAATTAGCGAGTTGTTGATCTTTTTCTTCTTTTTGGCACAAACTATTTGTAAATTTGTCTAAAACTCCATGCGCCTTAATTCTGGCGCAGTTTTAAACACAATTCTGTCATAAACGCATTGACAAATAAGCGACGTGTCTTCTGCAGGAATGTAACAGTAGAGCTGCAGAGGGAGCACTTGCATCGGGCCCTGGTCCGTTAGGGGCCCACAAAGGTCTCTCTTCCCCCCCCCCACTAAGAGGCCAGTACTATACACGAAGCATTATAATGGGGGGCCCCGTTCCACAATCTGCATTGGGGCCCCACAGCTGCTCTTTGGTGTTCCCTTTAAGGCTCTGATTCTCTTCCATTGTCTTGTATTACGAGGTGAGCTTCACACCAGCCTCGGGCCGGAGAACATTTAACGATCCTCCCGCAGTAGACGTCTCCTGGCGTTGGGGATTGATTACATTACCTTTCCTGCAGAGTACGACTTGTATCTGAACGTCATGAAGTGGCAGGTGCTACGGATGGTCATTAAACCTCCGCGGCTCTTCGGCCCATGTTGGCTTACATAGACAATAATACATTTATGAGTGGCGGTGACTGGCATGAGCGCCCTCTTTGCACCCCAGCAGGGAGCCGCTTCCACCAAACCGTCTGCCTCTCTATGCCTTGTACACACTATTATCAGCCAGATTGGTGTTTCCACAGCAGAGGTATGAAGTGCCGGACACAATGGGGGAAATGTAAGCCCAGAACTTACTGCTGCCGAATAAGGCCCAATGTCCACGGGCAAATTTGTTTTGCGGAATCCATGCGTGGCCTCCGCATGTGAGAACCGCAAATCAAGCCGCCCATAGGGTAGCATTGGGCATCCGCACTTCAAATAAAAACAAATCCACAGGTGGTAAATGATTTGTCGATGTCACAGCATGCTCCATTTTACCGCGGATCACGCGCCATTGTGCTCCATTCATCTCTATGGGAGCTTACGATCCGCAGTGCAGATTTGAAGGTTAAAATCAATTAGGGAGGTGGGGAAAAGTCTGCGAGGTGCAGTTGTAGATTTCCAGCAAGCAATCTCCCGCGATAATGAAAAAATCAATTTAATGATGACTCGCAGTGCATCCACTGCAGAAATCCACAGGAAAAATCTGTGCATGCCATGGACATGGGGCCTTAGTATAAATACCCTGGCTGCACGCATCCACCTACATACAATATACAGTCTACAAATAGAATAAATCTGCATTAAAAGCTGAGTCACTGTGTACATACATTACTTATCCTGTACTGCTCCTGAGTTACATCCTGTATTATACTCCAGAGCTGCACTCACTATTCTGCTGGTGGAGTCACTGTGTACATACATTACTTATCCTGTACTGCTCCTGAGTTACATCCTGTATTATACTCCAGAGCTGCACTCACTATTCAGCTGGTGGGGTCACTGTATACATACATTACTTATCCTGTACTGCTCCTGAGTTACATCCTGTATTATACTCCAGAGCTGCACTCACTATTCTGCTGCTGGATTCACTGTGTACATACATTACTTATCCTGTACTGCTCCTGAGTTACATCCTGTAATATACTCCAGAGCAGCACTCACTATTCTGCTGCTGGATTCACTGTGTACATACATTACTTATCCTGTACTGCTCCTGAGTTACATCCTGTATTATACTCCAGAGCTGCACTCACTATTCTGCTGGTGGAGTCACTGTGTACATACATTACTTATCCTGTACTGCTCCTGAGTTACATCCTGTATTATACTCCAGAGCTGCACTCACTATTCTGCTGGTGGAGTCACTGTGTACATACATTACTTATCCTGTACTGCTCCTGAGTTACATCCTGTATTATACTCCAGAGCTGCACTCACTATTCTGCTGGTGGAGTCACTGTGTACATACATTACTTATCCTTATACTGATCTTAAATTACATCCTGTATTATACTCCAGAGCTGCACTCACTATTCTGCTGATGGAGTCACTGTGTAAATACATTACTTATCCTGTACTGCTCCTGAGTTACATCCTGTATTATACTCCAGAGCTGCACTCACTATTCTGCTGGTGGAGTCACTGTATACATACATTACTTATCCTGCACTGATCCTGAGTTACATCCTGCATTATACTCCGGAGCTGCACTCACTATTCTGCTGGTGGAGTCACTGTGAACATACATTACCTATCCTGCACTGATCCTGAGTTACATCCTGCATTATACTCCAGAGCTGTACTCATTATTCTGCTGGTAGAGTCACTGTGTACATACATTACTTATCCTGTACTGATCCTGAGTTACATCCTGTATTATACTCCAGAGCTGCACTCACTATTCTGCTGGTGTCACTGTGTACATACATTACTTATCCTGTACAGATCCTGAGTTACATCCTGTATTATACTCCGGAGCTGCACTCACTATTCTGCTGGTGAAGTCACTGTGTACATACATTACTTATCCTGTACTGATCCTGAGTTACATCCTGTATTATACTCCAGAGCTGCACTCACTATTCTGCTGGTGGAGTCACTGTATACATACATTACTTATCCTGCACTGATCCTGAGTTACATCCTGCATTATACTCCGGAGCTGCACTCACTATTCTGCTGGTGGAGTCACTGTGAACATACATTACCTATCCTGCACTGATCCTGAGTTACATCCTGCATTATACTCCGGAGCTGCACTCACTATTCTGCTGGTGAAGTCACTGTGTACATACATTACTTATCCTGTACTGATCCTGAGTTACATCCTGCATTATACTCCGGAGCTGCACTCACTATTCTGCTGGTGAAGTCACTGTGTACATACATTACTTATCCTGCACTGATCCTGAGTTACATCCTGTATTATACCCCAGAGCTGCACTCACTATTCTGCTGGTGGGGTCACTGTGTACATACATTACTTATCCACTACTGATCCTGAGTTACATCCTGTATTGTACTCCAGAGCTGCACTCACTGTTTGGCTCATTTTTTAAACAGCTTGTTGCATTCATGGTAGGTTTGGAGGAGTGGCAAAGTGGATATTTAAGCCCAAGGGTTAAACCATCGTTCTCTACTAAAAGTACTAAAAAAGCAACGTGAACAGACTGAAAGCTGCAGGGCAAATATTTGTGAACCAGCACCTGGGTATGTAGCTCCTCCCTCTTTTGTAGCCCCTGATGGCTACCATAACAAACGTTGGCCTCTTCTGCACATACATGATATAGTTCTAACAGTAAGCTACATGCCAGGTCTGGGACACTTCATGTCTACATAGATTTTTAGGGTAGCCATATATAGATGGCCATAGAGAGACAGTTTTCTTCCTTATGAAGATCTAATTTACATATTTATTTCCCAAGCAGCATTGTTCTAAAGACTTCCTAACAGCTGGATCTCTGCAAGGCAAATGAGTATTTAAGGTAACTTCCTATTATTCAGCCCTGTAGGCTTCTCTGAATGCTCACATACTGAGGGATCAACCCAGAAGCCACCAGACCAATGTACTAAATAGTCATCTACAAAACCCCAAAATGTAAAGTGCGTCTTCACCTCGTGCTTTTTTTATCATGGAAAATCAGATTCTTCCTTCACATATTTGTGTTTTGTTACAAACAGAACATTTTCTTGTAAAGGGTTACGCTAATGGATGTAGCAACGGCCAAAGATCTGAGGGCCGATGTCCTTCGTCTGCACTTGGCTTTGGCTGACATACAAGTACTGTATAAAGAGTTATAGCATCAGATAACGAGTAAGACTCAACTCCTCCTACGTATGTGCCTACTCCAAGGCTGAGCAGGTCGGCTCAGTCAATCCAAACCTCTATAAGGGCTCCTGCACACTGGCGATCGCGATATCGCTGCATTTTTTAATGCAAGTGTCAATAGGACTTTCTCATGTTAAAAACGTCTCGCACAAAAATTGCAAGTTTGTGCTCTGCGATTTTTGCGCGATGGGTATTTAACATTAGAAAGTCCTATGGACATTTGCGGTAAAAAAAAAAGATACCACCAAGATGGAACTTGAAGCTCTCAGGCTCCAGTGCAAAATCAACCTTCTCAGCTATCCCAGTTTCAGCGGGACAGTCCCTGATTTGGGGGTTGTCCCACTGTCATAGGATACATGAAGAGTGTTCCAATTCCTGTCCCCTGCTCCAGTGACTTTGGCAGTACGACCTGTAAGGACTGTGGATTTGGAACCACTGTGTCAACCTACCAGGTAGATGAAGATCTGATCTAGCACGGCAGACAGCCAACCTCAGCGTGGGAGGTAAGATGCCAGATGAACAGCCCCATATACAGATGGAAACTAGGGAAGGTATCTTGCCCTGAACTGATAACCAGGAGAGGGAGACCCCTGCCTACAAGCGGAGCACTTGTCCTGATAAGGACGACCCCACGGTCTTTCTCTAGGCGCTGACTTACCCTGGCGGGCCAGAATACCTATAGGACAAAGATAGAACAACACAGAAATAAAGGAGGAACAAGCCGACAAGGATAAACAGAGAAGCGGACAACGGGAACAACAGACTACAGAGTACATGAACAAAGAACACAGAACACAAGCAGAATGCAAGATAGCAAGGTAACTGCCGAAGCAGCGTCTGAACATGAAGTGAATATAAGCTCAGGAAACAGAGTGGATGGGACGATGTCCATATTTGCCAGATACAGAAGCAGAAGATTGTGTCTGAACACTGCACCTAACAGTACCTGCCCCCTTACGCCACCTCTTCCTCCTGATGGTTCTCAGCAAAAATTCCTGAATCCGATGTGGAGCGTTGTTGTTCTCAGATGGCTCCCATGACCTCTCCTCCGGTCAATAAATCCTTCCAATCCACTAGTTAAAAGGTTTTGTTCCTGACCTTCTTAACATCAAGAATATTTTTCACCTCAAAGATGTTCTCCGAACTAACGCAAGTGGCATCTGTTCTGGGATTTTTTAAAAATCTATTGAGCACAAGTGGTTTGAGGAAAGAGACATGGAATGAGTTTGGGATACGTAGGGATGGTGGGAGTCGCAGCCTGTAACAAACAGAATTAATTCTTTCCAACACTTCAAATGGACCCAAAAATTATGGAGCGAGCTAATAAGATGGAACTTTCAGCCTTATATGTTTGGAGAAAAGCCACACTTTATCCCCTAGGACAAACTGTTGGGAGTACCGATGCCTGTGATCAGCAAACCTCTTCATGGAAGCAATTGACTTCTCCAGATTAACCTTGGTCTCCTGCCAAATGTTTGCAAAACTCTCTGCTGAAGAAGTTGCTTCTGGAACCTCAGAAGTTGTGGAGACTGGCAGGGGTACTCTGGGTTGATGCCCATGTACTATAAAGAAGGGAGACGTCTTCGTGGAGTCGCTGCCATGCTGGTTATGAAAAAACTCTGCCCCGGAACGGAAGACTGACCCAATCATCCTGGTTGGCATTGGTAAAATGGCAGAGATATCCAGTCAGGATCTGGTTGGTACGATCCACATGCCCGTTAGGCTGTGAATGATAAGCCGAAAAGAAGTCTAATGATCTATCCATCAATTTACAAAGAGATCTCCAAAATTTAGATGTAAATTGCACCCCTCTGTCTGACACAATATGCTTAGGAAAGCCATGGAGGTGGAAAATGTGATCAATGAATTACTCGGCCAGTTCACTGGCGGACGGCAAACCGGGCAGAGGCACAAAATGGGCCATTTTAGAAAATCGATCCACTACTACCCATATAACAGTACAGCCACTGGACGGAGGTAAATCTGTAATAAAGTTAATGGCAATATGTTGCCATGGAGCCTCAGGTATGAGTAATGGACACAAGAGACCTGCAGTTTTCAGTTTCTGCGATTTATACAAGCCGCAGCAGGTACAGGGAGACATAAAATCATGGATATCCTTCATCATGGATGGCCACCAGTACCAATGGTGAATTAACTCGCTAGCCTTGCATTGCCCAGAATGACCAGCTTGTTTGGAACAGTGACCCCAGGATAGGACACCTCTCCTCTTGGCCTCAGGCACAAACGTCTTCCCTGGTGGGATATCCTTAACCCGAACAGGAGCTTTTGTCACCAATTTGACAGGTTCAATAATGAATTGTGGAGCCTCTTCAGTGTCTTTACAGTCAAATGCCTTAATATTCTGGTTGGCAGGCTGAAAATGCAATATAAAATCAAACCGCGCAAAAGACAAGGCCCACCGAGCTTGACGGAGGTTGAGCCA
This sequence comes from Eleutherodactylus coqui, assembly GCF_035609145.1. Taxonomy (NCBI): domain Eukaryota; kingdom Metazoa; phylum Chordata; class Amphibia; order Anura; family Eleutherodactylidae; genus Eleutherodactylus; species Eleutherodactylus coqui. Next base: position 166,628,836 of record NC_089845.1, read on the forward strand.
TTATGCAGACTGAAGATACGTCAGATTTTTATGGATGGTGTAAATCACGATGGGATGCGAGGCCACCTCCAGCCGATACCGCCAAAATTCCAGAGCCCTCTTGATAGCCAGTAGCTTGCGGTCCTCTATAGAGTAATTCCGCTCTGCCGTGGAAAATGACTTCGAGAAAAAAACGCATGTCACCTTCTTGCCAGATTCCCCTTTTTGCAGTGGGACTGCCCCTGCACCCGAGGAAGAAGTATCGACCTCCAAAAAGAACTGCTTTGTACCATCTGGTCGGTGCAGCACAGAGGCAGACGAGAAGGCTACCTTTAGAGCTTGAAAAGCAGACTCTGCTCCGGGAGCCCCTGCTTGGCATCAGCTACCTTACGTGTGAGAGCAGAGATGGGAGAAGTCAGGGAGGAGAAGTGTGGGATAAGCTGTAGGTAGTAGTTTGCAAAGCCGAGGAATCACTGGATTACCCGAAGGCCGGAGGGATGAGGCCAATTCAGTACTGCAGAGACTTTTTCCGGATCCAATATACCCCAAAAAGGGAAGCGACTTGTGTTCAAAAACACACTTCTCCAATTTAGCAAAAAGATGATTCTCCCTTAATCGCTGGAGCACCGTGCGAACCTGCCTATGGTGCGAGGGTATATCTAGGGAAAAAATCAAGATATCGTCCAAATACACAACGACACATTGCTGATGGAGATCTCTGAAAATATTGTTAACAAACTCCTGAAAGATGGCTGGAGCATTAACAAGACCAAAGAGCATCACCAAGTATTCGTAGTGTCCGTCTAGGGTATTGATATTTGTCTTCCACTCATCTCCCTCGCAGGAGCGGATCAAGTTATAAGCACCACGCAGATCAAGCTTGGTGAAAATCCAAGCACCCTGCAGGCAATCAAATAACTCAGGGATCAAGGATAAAGGGTATGTATTCTTAATTGTGATCGTGTTCAGACCACGACAGTCGATACAGGGCCGTAGCAATCCGTCCTTTTTTTTTACAAAGAACCTGCTTCGGCAGGAGATGAGTACTTACGGATAAACCCTCTGGCCAGGTTCTCAGTAACATATTTGGCTGTGGCCTAGGTCTTTGTCAGGGAAAGAGGGTATACTCTACCTCAAGGAGGCAGAGAACCAGGCACAAGGTCAATTGGGCAATCGTAGGAACGATGCAGTGGCATTCAGCTTCTTTCTTGTCAAAGACATCCGCAAAACCATGATAAGGTTCTGGTAGACCCTGGAGGTTAGATGGTAAAGTAATGGACAGATTAGATGGACAGGATGCACAGGACGCAAGCACTTGGTATAGCAGGTGGTGCCCAACTTAATACCTCACCGGTATTCCAGTCCAGTAATCGGAGCCACGGCAAACCTAGAAGTAGAGAGCTGGTTGCCCCAGACATCATCAGCAGGGAAATCCTCTCAGAATGGAGCGTGTCAATCCTCAACTCCAGTGGCTCTGTGACAAACTGGATTGTCTCAGAGAGAGCACTGTCATTAACAGTAGCAACCACGAGTGGTCTCTCGAGACACCAGATGGGAATTCAGTAGCGGTCCACCAAAGCCTGTGGGAGGAAGTTACAAGCAGAGCCAGAATCCAGAAAAGCCGCCACTGACACCTGGGCACCGAAAAGTCTGGGAGAGGAGCAATTCTCACTTAAGGTAGCCTCTCCAACTGACCCTAGGCGGAGGAGTTTCTCGGTTTGAGAGGACAAGTGCAAACAAGGTGATCGGGAGATCCGCAATACATACAAAGGTTCCTAGAATGTCTGTGTGTGTGCTCCTCCTCGGATAGTCTAAGCCTATCCACTTGCATTGGCTCAGGATCGCTAGACTGGGTAGTGGTCGGCGGCAAGAAGAGTGGTCTCTGAAAATGAGGGGCCAGACAGATTGGCCTTCTTTCTTGCATAACTTCCCTGGATCTCACTTGAAACCACAGGTCAATCCTCGTAGCCAGAGAAATCAGGGCATCCAACGAGGTAGGAACCTCGTGACCCGCCAATTCATCTTTAATGCAACCTGGTAGTCCCTCCCAAAATGCTGCCACCAGAGCTTCATTGGTTCACCCCAGCTCTGAGGCCAAAGTTCGAAACTGGATAGCATATTGGCCTACAGTGAGGTTATTTTGACGGAGATGCAACAAGGCGGATGCAGCTGAAGATGAATGACCGGACTTGCAAAAACACCTTTTGAAAGGAATCAAGGAACAAATCGAGGTTATTAACCAGTGGATTATTGCGTTCCCAGAGGGGATTGACCCACGCCAAAGCCTGAGCTGTAAGATGAGACCATATAAATGCGATTTTTGGTGTGATCTGAAGGGAAAAAGTATGGTAAAAGCTCAAAGTGCAAGGAACATTGAATAACTAAACCGCAACATTGTCTGGGATCCCCATCATAGCGAGGCGGTACCACCAGGCAGGGTCCGGAACAAAAAACGTCAGCTGCCAATGGAGGCGATGCAGTGGTTGCCGCAACAGCGGGGGACTGCAGTACCGCTATGGCAGGTGGAATATCAAAAAGACGGGTACTCACATTGTGAAGATACACCAAGATTTGCTCTTGCCTCGCACGTTGATGCATCATCTCCTAGAATAATTCAGGAAGACCTCCATGGTTGGAGTCAGCAGGATCTATGGCTGCAGTGTACTGTAAGGACTGTGTACGTTGTGACAACACGGGGGTTATATATCACGCCAAACGGTAACTTTCCTTCTTTATCTTCACTTTATTAACACAAACTTTAACCAACACAAAGATGACTGGGTCTCCAGGGGTAATAATCAATAATTGCAACAACAAAGTCTCTGATAGCTTTAACCCTTCACAGTCCATGGGCAAAGCAAGTACATCCTCAGCTGAGGAGACCATATAAGTCCATAGGTTCTGCACAGACCTGTGGGTATCCAGGGCGCAGCTGGTCCTCAGTCTTTAGTGCCTTCAGTCTCTAGTTCAAGTGCAGGCGTATCCCCAGGGGTCCTGCTGGAAGCTTGCAGTGCCTCGTCCACAGTGCCTCTCTGCTCACACTGGAAGTCACCGAGTAACTGCAGCCTGTATCTCCCAGGCACACACACCTCTCCTAGGTGTTGAGGTGAGGGGAGTCTCCCTCTCCACCTCTGGCCTTCTGAGCCTGACACTGGGCCTAGCAGCCCCAGCTCCACTGAGCTGTCACACTGTCTCTGGTGTTGAGGTGAGGGGCGTCTCCCTGTCCACCTCTGACCTTCTTATCCACACACAGGGCCTGGCAGCCCTGCACTCTCCAGAGCTGTCACTCTGGGCCTGGCAGCCCTGCACTCTCCTGAGCTGCAGTGGGAACAACCCTTTTTTATAGCACTGACCACACCTGTGGGTGTTTTCCTTCTTACTTCAGGCATCAGACTGATTGTCTGTTGCCCCCTACATGCTATCCTCTGTAGCACATCCCTACAATGTGGAACCACTGTGTCAACCTACCGGGTAGGTGAATATCCGATCCAGCACGGCTGACAGCCAACCCTAGAGTGGGAGGTAAGATACCAGATGAACAGCCCCATATACAGATGGAAACTAGGGAAGGTATCTTGCCCTGAACTGATAAGCAGGAGAGGGAAACCCCTGCCTATAAGCAAAACACTCGTCCCGATAAGGATGACCCCATGGTCTTCCTCTAGGTGCTGACTTACCCTGGCAGGCCAGAACACCTATAGGACAAAGATAGAACAACACAGAAATAAAGGAGGAACAAGCAGACGAGAATAAACAGAGAAGCAGACAACAGGAACAACAGACCACAGAGTACATGAACAAAGAACACAGAGCACAAGCAGACAGCAAGGTAGCAAGGTAACTGCCGAAGCAGCAGCTGGACATGAACTGAAGGGAACAAACTCTCAACAACACTGCAGCAAGGTCTGAAAGGCCCAGGGCAGCTATATAGGATGGTGATTAGAAACGGAGCATCAGCTGAACCGGAGACCAGAAGCTATTAACCGTAGGAGTGCTGGAAGAGAGTGAATATAAGCTCAGGGAACAGAGTGAATGGGACGACGCCCATATTTGCCAGACACAGAAGCAGAAGATTGTGTCTGAACAGTGCACCTAACACGATCCAACAGTACAACACCAGCATCTTCAATACACACACTATTAGTGCCAGGTACTGCGCTCCTTGACTCCTCCCTATGTCTCCTGCTCTGAGAGCAGGAAATAGAAGGACCACACTATGCTCTGTACAGACTGCAGCATTCTATACTATCCTGAACTTTTGCTGTGACTGCTAGACTGGAGCACTGGAGAGGGGGCCATTATAACAATAGGGCTATAGATGGGGTAATATATCGCAGTGGGCCACAGAAAGGGCATTATAAACACAGCCACGGTGGGCATTGTAACTGTGGAGCCACAGAGAAGGCTAATAAGTGGGAGTACAGATGGGGGATATATAACTAAGTGGATCCAAAGAGGGGAGACTATAAGTTGAACCACAAAGAGGGGGCTATAACTAAGTGGGGCAGCAGAGTGGGTACTATAAATACGGCCACGGTGGGCACTGTAACTGTGCGTCCACAAAGAGAGCATGGGGGATACATAACTAAGTGGATCCACAGAAGGGAGACTATAAATTGAACCACAGAGGGGGGCTATAACTAAGTGAAGCTACAGAGGGGACACTGGTTCTAAGTGGAGACATCTGAAGATGTTCTTGTCTTATAATTGGATCTCCCATTTAGTGATTGGAACCATAGATCTGAGGATCCAGGAACCTACCCCACTCTTCCTCCACATACACCTTTGCAGAGCAATCCCACTGTTAGGGTGTGCTGCTTGGATCTGTTGTTCTACATGGGTTTCCAGCAGCACAGCCCCACAGGTCTGCTGCTCATATTTACCAGCTCCTCTGCTAGAGTCTGCTGGGATTTCCTCTGTTTGCTCATAGAACAGTGTCATGTTCCTGCGTGTCTGTGCAGGGTGCCGGACATATGGTGTGAACACCTGTTCAGGGTGCACAACGTTTTGTGTTGTATGCAAATTCCTGGTGTGTTGGTGTGACCTGCCTTCAGTCCTGCTTTGTTTTGTTTGTCATCTAGGTCTAGATAGGTCCCGAGGTTCCAGCGCGGGGCCGTCCCTATTGGGACGATCGCCTTGCATGCAGACAGGTTTCATGTGGAAGTTGTCTTGCTAGAGTAGGGACCAGCAAAACAACGAGGACCTGTAAAGTGGTCTCCTGGACTTACGTATCTCGGCCAAAATGCAAACTAATACCTTGCACATGTCATAGTTATTCCATCTGGCTATGTGTGCAGGTGAGTGTTTTGAGTGTTTGTTAGTCATGATTTATGTCTGTTTCTTAGTTATGTTTGCTGATTCTGAGTTCACAAGTACGTGAGTGTGAAAGACATAATACCCACTGTCCAGAACCCCGCTGGAAGCCTGGTGGACCCCATAATTTGGACGTGGATGGATCTCTCATAGTAGTCATGGATTCGTTATGAATAAAAGCCATGACGGTTCAGTGAAGAGTTAGTAACTTATTCCTGCAAATGGCATTCTTCACAGGCCGTCTGAGTCACAAGGTCATTGCTCGTTACCTAAATTTAATGGAGACAACATGTTCTGTATGACCTATTAAGGCATATGGAAAACCTAGCGTTTCCTCTTCTCAGGACCCCTCCTGTTACTGCTGCAGCCAATCACTGGCCACATCAGTAGCCTTCTATAACCAGTGAATGGCTGTAGTAGTCACATATCCTGGTCAGCAGCAACCAGGAAGAAAAGAGTAGTTGTGAAGCAATTTTTAATTGTGGGAAATCTCTTGTCGGCCTCCTCTGTGACATATTGTGAGGAACGTCACAGGCTGCTGTAGCCTGTAAGCAATACATCAGAGAGAAGACCCGAGGCAGCAGTGCTGGAGGCAGCAAGGAGATGGGAGAGATCGGCTGTTAGTTGTTGTAACACAGGCGCTGCCTGCATAAAAATGAGATAAATCAGACAACCCATTTAAGGAGGCAATGATTTTTGGGGGATTTTCAGAAGTCATACATTTTATTCCTCCATTGACGTGGCTGTATGAGGGCTTGCTCACTGGCTGGTTTTTATTGGTACCATTTTGGGCTACATTTGTATTGTAGGGCATTTACTAACTTTTTGAGCATGGACAGACTGAAAGAACATCAATTCTGTCACAGTTTTTATTTCGGTGTTCACTTTGTGATATAAACTACATATATATCCTCTCTGCAGGTTGGTATGATTTCGATGATAACAAAATTATATATATCTACTTTTACACAATAAAAACCTCTTTTTTATTGAATTTTTTTGTTTCACTGTATACAGAGACCCAGAAATGTTGCATTCTTCCATGGACAGAGCTCTTTGAGGGCTTGTTCTGTGCATGACAAGCTGTAGTTTTATTGGTACCATTTTGGGGTACATAAGAAGTTTTTAGAACAGCGTTCTGGCGCTATGAGTTCTCACCAATCCCCGCTGTTGCAGTGAGGGGATGGCTGTCAGTTGTAGCCGTCTCTTGCTGCCGGTGGTGTGGGCTCAGCTTCTCAGCCCGCACCATCTATATGCCATAAAAATATGGTCTAGTGCGCCAACCTATTCCCTCCCATTACATATGTTTAGGCCATAGGGTGCGATGGGCTTAACCAGAGTGACCCAACAAAACGCTGCTCTGGCAAACCTGGCATACATTACATGGTCAGCCGCTCACTTAAAGGGGTTGTCCCGCGGCAGCAAGTGGGTCTATACACTTCTGTATGGCCATATTAATGCACTTTGTAATGTACATTGTGCATTAATTATGAGCCATACAGAAGTTATAAGAAGTTTTTCACTTACCTGCTCCGTTGCTAGCGTCCTCGTTTCCATGGATCCCGCCTAATTTTCGGCGTCTAATGGCCAAATTAGACGCGCTTGCGCAGTCCGGGTCTTCTTCTTTTCTCAATGGGGCCGCTCGTGCAGGATGCCGGCTCCGTGTAGCTCCGCCCCGTCACGTGCCGATTCCAGCCAATCAGGAGGCTGGAATCGGCAATGGACCGCACAGAAGCCCTGCGGTCCACCAAGGGAGAAGATCCCGGCGGCCATCTTCAGCAGGTAAGTAAGAAGTCACCGGAGCGCGGGGATTCAGGTAAGCGCTGTGCGGTGTTCTTTTTTAACCCCTGCATCGGGGTTGTCTCGCGCCGAACGGGGGGGGGGGGGGGGGGGTTGAAAAAAAAAAAAACCATTTCGGCGCGGGACAACCCCTTTAAATAACCAGCGTAGCAGCTGCAAGGAGGCCCAAATAGTAAGGGGCCCATTTCTACTCAGACATAAGGTACAACTAGAATGACTACGGAAGATAGCATGGGGTGTGAAAAAGTGAATGCAGATTCACTCTTAGGGCTCATGTCCACGGGCAAAATATGATTTAAGATCCGCAGCGGATCTCCCGCGCGCGGATCCGCACCCCATAGGGATGCATTGACCACCCGCGGGGTAGATAAATACCCGCGGATCGTCAATAAAAGGCATTTAAAAAAAAATGGAGCATGAAAAAATCTGGACCATGCTCCATTTTCGTGCGGGTCTCCCGCGGGGTCGGCTCCCGCGGGCTTCTATTGAAGCCTATGGAAGCCGTCCGGATCCGCGGGAGACCTAAAATAGGAATTAAAAGCATTTACTCACCCGCAGCGGGCCGCGAAGCTCTGCTCTTCCTCACGGCCGCATCTCCCTTGCTTCGGCTCGGCGGATGTGCCCGGCGCATGCGCGCGGCACGTCGACGACGTGCCGGCGACGTGCCGCCGGCGTCAGGAATTCATCCGCCGGCCGAAAATGAAGATCCGGCCGTGAGGAACAGCTGACCTTCGCCGCCCGCTACGGAAAGGTAAATGCTTTTAAATTCTTATTTTCGGCGCTCATGTCCGCGGGGCAGGAGGGACCCGCTGCAGATTCTACATGTAGAATCTGCAGCGGATCTGATTTTCCCCGTGGACATGAGGCCTAAATGTTACTATGAATTCCTTTGGTTACTCCTGATATGCTTCCTCCCAGAAGTATGAACTTTTATATAATTCCTGTGCTGCAATATCACTGTATATTATCTCTGTACTGTGACATCACTCTATATTATCTCTGTACTGTGACATCACTGTGTATATTATCTCTGTACTGTGACATCACTGTGTATATTATCACTGTACTGTGACATCACTGTGCGTATTATCCCTGTATTGTGACATCACTGTGTATATTATCTCTGTACTCTGACATCACTGTGTGTATTATCTCCGTACTGTGACATCACTGTATATTATCTCTGTACTGTGACATCACTGTGCATATTATCTCTGTACTGTGACATCAATGTGTGTATTATCGCTGTACTGTGACATCACTGTGCATATTATCTCTGTACTGTGACATCACTGTGTGTATTATCGCTGTACTGTGACATCACTGTGCATATTATCTCTGTACTGTGACATCACTGTGTGTATTATCTCTGTACTGTGACATCACTGTGTGTATTATCTCTGTACTGTGACATCACTCTATATTATCTCCGTACTGTGACATCACTGTGTATATTATCTCTGTACTGTGACATCACTGTGTATATTATCACTGTACTGTGACATCACTGTGCGTATTATCCCTGTATTGTGACATCACTGTGTATATTATCTCTGTACTCTGACATCACTGTGTGTATTATCTCCGTACTGTGACATCACTGTATATTATCTCTGTACTGTGACATCACTGTGCATATTATCTCTGTACTGTGACATCAATGTGTGTATTATCGCTGTACTGTGACATCACTGTGCATATTATCTCTGTACTGTGACATCACTGTGTGTATTATCTCTGTACTGTGACATCACTGTGTATATTATCTCCGTATTGTGACATCACTGTGTATATTAGCTCTGTACTGTGACATCACTGTGCGTATTATCCCTGTATTGTGACATCACTGTGTATATTATCTCTGTACTCTGACATCACTGTATATTATCTCTGTACTGAGACATCACTGTGCATATTATCTCTGTACTGTGACATCAATGTGTGTATTATCGCTGTACTGTGACATCACTGTGTGTATTATCTCTGTACTGTGACATCACTGTGCATATTATCCTTGTACTGTGTCATCACTGTGTATATTGTCTCTGTACTCTGACAGCACTGTGTGTATTATCTCCGTACTGTGACATAACTGTATATTATCTCTGTACTGTGACATCACTGTGCATATTATCTCTGTACTGTGACATCAATGTGTGTATTATCTCTGTACTGTGACATCAATGTGTGTATTATCGCTGTACTGTGACATCACTGTGTGTATTATCTCTGTACTGTGACATCAATGAATGTATTATCGCTGTACTGTGACATCACTGTGTATATTATCTCTGTACTGTGACATCACTGTGTATATTATCTCTGTACTGTGACATTACTGTGTATATTATCCCTGTATTGTGACATCACTGTATTATCTCTGTACTGTAACATTACCGTGTGTACTATCTCTGTATTATGTGATTGTTCTCAGCAAGAGAAACGACGTAATCTTGTAGATATGATACCTTTTAATGGCTAACAAAAATACATGATGTAATAATAGCGAGCTTTCGTACCAACGCAGGGTACTTCTTCCGGCTTAAATGGATTGGATCTGAAGAGGCATGCATATTTATTATACACACTTATAACATACATACTTATGACAAGGCACAGACATGGATATATATATATACACACATACACACACATACTTATGACAAGGCACAGATATGGATGTGATTGGCTCGCACTTAAAAGGAATTCTGCAAACCAGAAAACAAACTTTTTTTGTCTAGGCACTGATAGCGGAGTGAAAGTTTTATGGTCTCTAAATTACTGTTGGAGGGGGGGGGGGAAAGGTCAACAGGCTCGAATTGTTATAAGAGATACACAAACATTTTTAGCTAAATACTGATAAGGGAGTGAAAGTTTATGGTCCCTGAATTACTGTTGATGGGGGTCTTATCTGTGCAATCAAGTCTCACACTTCCCATTCACGCATAAATCCTGGGGAATAATTTAACCCAGTATTCAGCGTGTCAAAGGTTGTTATCAATTTATACTCCCAAATTCTTCTGTGGTTTTGTGACTTGAAACCACCCTTCAATATCAAAACTCTCATATCTCCTATGTCATGTCCATGGTTAGAGAAGTGTTCGGCCACAGGTAATTCTCTTCTTCTGTGTTCAAAACTTTCACTCCGCTATCAGTGCCTAGACAAAAAAAGTTTGTTTTCTGGTTTGCAGAATTCCTTTTAAGTGCGAACCAATCACATCCATATCTGTGCCTTGCCATAAGTATGTATGTTATAAGTGTGTATAAATATCCATGCCTCTTCAGATCCAATCCATTTAAGCCGGAAGAAGTACCCTGCGTTGGTACGAAAGCTCGCTATTATTACATCATGTATTTTTGTTAGCCATTAAAAGGTATCATATCTACAAGATTACGTTGTTTCTCTTGCTGAGAACAATCACATTTTGCTCTACTGGCTAACACGGTACCAGATCTTTGTTTTCATTCTATCTCTGTATTGTCACATTACTGTGTGTATTACCTCTGTACTGTGTCATATATCTGTGTATTATCTCTTATAACTGTGTATTATGGCCTGCAGTTCTCCCATACCCCGAGACCAGAGGACAGGCGTGGCGGAGGAGTAGGTGCTCTTCTCTCCCCAAAATGTACCTACCAGGTCATCCCCCCTGTACCCTCACTCACTTTTCCATCATTTGAGGTACATACGCTACGGCTTTTCCGCCCGCTGTCCATGCGAGTAGCAGTTATCTATCGCCCCCCAGGTGCTGCTCGCCTGTTTCTGGACCACTTTGCTGCCTGGCTCCCCCACTTCCTATCCTGTGAAATTCCAACCCTCATCTTAGGCGATTTTAACATCCCCACTAATGACCCCAACTCCCCATCTGCCTCTCAGCTTCTTTCGCTCACCTCCTCTCTTGGTCTCTCTCAACTCACAGCCTCTCCCACTCACAGGGATGGCAACACTCTGGATCTGGTCTTCCTCCGTCTCTGCTCTGCTTCCAACTTCACTAACTCCCCTCTCCCGCTCTCGGATCATAACCTGCTCTCTTTCTCTGTCACACTCCCGAACATCTCTCCAGACCCACCTACCTACAGTACCTACAGGAACTTTGAGGCCATTCACCAGCAAGACTTTGCTGAATCCCTACAGTCCTCTCTGTCCCCCATCTCTCTCCTCTCCTGCCCCAACCTGGCTGCCGATCGCTACAACACCGCTCTCAAACATGCCCTAGATGAAGCGGCACCCCCCTGGACCCGAGCCATCCGATGTAGACCTCGGCAACCCTGGCTCACACCTCAAACGCGCTTCATCCGGCGGTGCTCTAGAAGTGCTGAACGGCTGTGGAGGAAATCGCAAACGTCCGCAGACTTCCTCCACTACAAATTCATGCTCAGAACATACAACCTCGCCCTCCACCATGCCAAACAAGTCTACTTCACCTCTCTCGTCTCCTCATTATCCCACAACCCTAAACGGCTCTTTGATACTTTTCACTCCCTTCTCAGCCCTAAACCGCAGCCCCCTGTGATGGATCTCAGTGCTGCAGAGCTGGCTGCCTACTTCAAAAAGAAAATTGATGACATCCGTCAAGAAATAACTTCCCAATCCCAGACTAGCCCTGACCCTAGTCTTGTCAGCACTGCATCTAGCTCCTGCTCACTGTCTGTACTCAGACCAACGACAGAGGAAGAAGTCTCGAAATTGCTCTTCTCTGCTCGCCCCACCACCTGCGCTAGCGACCCTCTTCCCTCACACCTCCTCCGATCCCTCTCCCCAGTGGTCAACTCCCATCTCACCACTATATTCAACCTCTCTCTGACCTCTGGGATCTTTCCCTCTTCTTTCAAACACGCCATCATATCCCCACTGCTAAAAAAGCCAACTCTGGACGCGACTGATGTTGCCAACTACCGACCCATCTCTAATCTCCCCTTCATCTCCAAACTACTAGAACGGCTGGTTTACTCCCGCCTTGTAAGCTATCTATCAGAGAACTCTCTCCTTGACCCCCTACAGTCTGGCTTCCAACCCCAACACTCAACAGAAACGGCCCTTACAAGAGTATCAAACGACCTACTGACAGCCAAATCGAGGGGTGACTACTCCCTACTGATCCTCCTCGACCTCTCCACAGCATTTGACACTGTCGATCACAAACTCCTCCTCAGTATGTTTTGCTCCATCGGCCTAAAGGACACTGCTCTCTCCTGGTTCTCCTCCTACCTATGTGACCGCTCTTTCAGCATCTCCTTTGCTGGCTCTACCTCTCCTCCTCTTCCCCTTGCTGTTGGGGTCCCCCAAGGCTCGGTGCTTGACCCCCTCCTTTTCTCTATCTACACAGCCCCTATTGGACAAACCATCAGGAGATTTGGCCTCCAGTACCACCTCTATGCTGACGACACCCAGCTATACACCTTTTCCTATGACATCTCTGCACCTTGCCTCCAAAACATCACCAACTGTCTGTCCGCTGTCTCTAAGACTATGTCCTCTCTCTACCTAAAACTAAACCTCTCTAAAACTGACTTATTGGTGTTTCCTCCTTCCACTAACCGGCCTCATCCTGACTTCTCCATCTCAGTATGTGGCGCCACCATAACTCCCAAACAGCATGCCCGCTGCCTTGGGGTCATATTCGACTCCAATCTCTTATTTACCCCCTCCATCCAATCTCTGGCCCGAACCTGTCAGCTGCACCTCAAGAACATCGCAAGAATCCGCTCTTTTCTCACCATAGACACGTTAAAAACGCTTACTGTTGCCCTCATCCACTCACGACTCGATTATTGCAACTCGTTGCTGATCGGTCTCCCCTGCACCAGATTCTACCGCCTCCATTCCATCCTGAATGCCGCAGCCAGGCTCATCTTCCTGTCCAGCCGCTACTCGGACGCCTCTGCCCTGTGCCGGTCACTGCACTGGCTGCCTGTTAAATACAGAATTCAATTTAAACTCGCCACCTTCATCCACAAAGCCCTCCACAGTGCAGCGCCCCCCTATATTACCTCCCTCATCTCAATCCATCACCCAGCCCGGGCTCTCCGCTCTGCTGACGAAACTAGACGGCGCACCCCTCTAATTCGAACTTCTCACTCCCGCCTCCAAGACTTCTCCAGAGCAGCACCAGTCCTCTGGATCGCACTACCAAAGGCTACCCGAGCAATCCAGGACTCGCAGAACTTCAGGCGTGCTCTAAAAACGCACCTCTTCAGGGAGGCATACCGCATTCCCTAAACAAACCCCTCTGTACTCCGCCTGATAACATGCTCCCTGACCTACTGACTGCAATCCCTGCTAGCCATCATAAACCGCTCCTGCAGTCATACCGTGCACATCTCCAGCCCCTTTACCTTCTGTATCACCCCATTACTTGTAGTATGTACGCTCGTTTGGAGCAGGACCCTTAGCCCTTTTGTTTCCATCAACTGATTACGATTGTAACCGTGGTTCTGTAATTTTCTTGTACTTTTGTCTTTCTGTATCCCCCGTCTATGAAAGCGCTGCGAAATATGTTGGCGCTATACAAATAAAGATTATTATTTTATTATTGTCTATGTACTATAGCCTCACTGTGTATATTATCTCTGAACTGTGACATCACTATTTGTATTTTTCCTGTACCGTGACATCACTGTGTATTATCTCTGTACTGTGATATCACTGTGTGTAGTACCTCTGTACTGTGACCTCATTCTGTGTATTATCCCTCTTCTCTGACATCACTATGTGTATTATCTCTGTACTGTGACATCACTGTGTGTATTATCTCTGTACTGTGACCTCATTCTGTGTATTATCCCTCTTCTCTGACATCACTATGTGTATTATCTCTGTACTGTGACATCACAGGGTATATTATTTCTGTACTGTGACATCACTGAGTGTATTATCCCTGCACTGTGACATCACTGTGTGTATTATCCCTGTACTGTGACATCACTGTGTGTATTAACTCTGTACTGTTAAATCAATGTGCGTATTATCCCTGTACTGTGACATCACTGTGTGTATTATCTCTGCACTGTGACATCATTGTGTATATTATGCCTGTACTGTTACATCAATGTGTATATTACCTCTGTACTGTGACATCACTGTGTGTATTATCCCTGCACTGTGACATCATTCGTTGTAGTATCCCTCTTCTGTGACATCACTATGTGTATTATCTCTGTACTGTTACATCAATGTGTGTATTATCCCTGTACTGTGACATCACTGTGTATTATCTCTGCACTGTGACATCATTGTGTATATTATGCCTGTACTGTTACATCAATGTGTATATTATCTCTGTACTGTGACATCACTGTGGATTATCTCTGAACCGTGACATCACTGTGTGTACTAGCCCTGTACTGTGACATCACTGTGTGTATTATCACTGTACTGTGACATCACTGTGTGTACTAGCCCTGTACTGTGACATCACTGTGTATTATCTCGGTACTGTGACATCACTTTGTGTATTATCCCTGCACTGTGACATCACTGTGTATTATCCCTGTACTCACCCAATATCATGCAGGAATAGCAAAGTTTCGACTAGTCAGTGTAGTCTTTGTCAAACTTGACAAATACTACAGTGGCTATTTGAAGCATCGCTATTCCTGCAAGATAGTGAGTGAACAAAGAAACATCCTTTGCATGTGTTTGCCTTGTTGGCACCAATATCCAGATGTCCTGCGTATAAATCTATTTTACTCTGGGCTTATTTGTACGTCAATCGTGTCCTGGCGGGTCAGCATTTTTTTTCACCACTATGTGACCTAAGAGGAGTGCTGCTGATATGGGACTAGTTTTATATTATTCCTGTACTGTGACATCATTGTGTATTTTCTCTGTAGTATGACATCACTGCATGTATTATCCCTATACTGTGACATCAGTGTATTATATCTGTACTGTGACATCACTGTGTGTATTGCTAACTGTACTATGACATCACTGACTGTATTATCTCTGTACTGTGACATCACTGTGTGTATTATCACTGTACTGTGACATCACTGTGTATTATCCCAGTACTGTGACATCACTGTGTATTATCCCAGTACTGTGACATCACTGTGTATATTATCGCTGTACTGTGACATCCCTGTGTGTATTATCCATGTACTGTAACATCACTGTGTGTATTATCACTGTACTGTGACATCACTGTGTGTATTGCTAACTGTACTGTGACATCACTGTGTATTATCCCTGTACAGTGACACCACTGTGTGTATTGCTAACTGTACTATGACATCACTGGGTGTATTATCTCTGTACTGTGACATCACTGTGTGTATTATCCCTGTAGTGTGACATCACTGTGTGTATTATCTCTGTAGTGTGACATCACTGTGTATTATCTGAGTACTGTGACATCACTGGGTGTATTATTTGTGTACTGTGACATTACTGTGCATTATCTCTGTAGTGTGACATCAATGTGTATTATCCCTGTACTGTGACATCACTGTGTGTATTTTCCTTCTACTATGACAAGATTGTGTGAATTATCTCTGTACTGTGACATCACTCATTATATTATCCCTCTACTGTGACATCACTATGTGTATTATCTTTATACTGTGACAGCACTGTGTGTATTATCCCTGCACTGTGACATCACTGTGTATTATCTCTATACTGTGACATCACTGTGTGCATTATCCCTGTACTGTGACATTACCGTATTATCTCTATACTGTGACATCAGTGTCGATTATCTCTGAACTGTGACATCACTGTGTGTACTATCCCTGTAATGTGACGTAACCGTATTATCTGTATACTGTGACATCACTGTGTGTATTATTCCTCTACTGTGACATCACTGTGTGTACTATCCCTGTATTGTGACAGCACTGTATTATCTCTGCACTGTGTGTATTATCCCTGCAATGTAACATCACCCTATTATCTGTGTGCGGTGACATCACTGTGTATATTATCTCTGTACTGTGACATCACTGTGTGTATTATCCTTCTACTGTGACATCACTGTGAATAGTCCTGTACTGTGACATCACTGTGTGTATTATCTGTGTACTGTGACATCACTATTTGTATTATCCCTCTACTGTGACATCACTGTGTATTATCCGAGTACTGTTACATCACTGTGTATTATCTCTGTACTGTGACATCACTGTGTGTATTATCCCTGTACTGTTACATCACTGTGTATTATCTGTGTACTGTGACATCACAGTGTGTTATCTCTGTACTGTGATATCACAGTGTGTTATCTCTGTACTGTGATATCACAGTGTGTTATCTCTGTACTGTGACATCACTGGGTGTATCATCCCCGCACTGTGACATCACTGGGTGTATTATCCCTCTACTGTGACATCACTGTGTATTATCCCTTTACTGTGACATCACTGTGTGTATTATCCCTGTACTGTTACATCACTGTATATTATCTCTGTACTGTGACATCACAGTGTGTTATCTCTGTACTGTGACATCACTGGGTGTATCATCCCCGCACTGTGACATCACTGTGTGTATTATCTCTGTACTGTGACATCACTGTATGTATTATCTCTATACTGTGACATCACTGTGTATTATTCTTGCACTGTGACATCACCATATTATCCCTGTACTGTGACATCACTGTGTGTATTATCCCTGTACTGTGACATCACTGGGTGTATTATCCCTGTACTGTGACATCACTGTATGTATTATCTCTATACTGTGACATCACTGTGTATTATTCTTGCACTGTGACATCACCATATCATCCCTGTACTGTGACATCACTGAGTGTATTATTCCTGTACTGTGACATCACCATATTATCCCTGTACTGTGACATCACTGTGTGTATTATTCCTGTACTGTGACATCACTGTGTATTATCCCTGTACTGTGACATCACTGGGTGTATCATCCCTGTACTGTGACATCACTGGGTGTATTATTCCTGTAATGTGACATCACCATATTATCCCTGTACTGTGACATCACCATATTATCCCTGTACTGTGACATCACTGGGTGTATTATCTCTGTACTGTGACATCACTGGGTGTATCGTCCCTGTACTGTGACATCACTGGGTGTATTATTCTTGCACTGTGACATCACCATATCATCCCTGTACTGTGACATCACTGTATCGGTGTTATCGCAGCAAATTAGGGAAACCAAAGCAGTAAGAGGTGTTTCTGAACACGATGCTAGAGGCGGTGACAGCGGGGCCCGGTACAGGTGTTACTGGGGGCCACATGGCTGCTTCTTCCGTCCGTCATCATATAATCCATCACCAGGTGAAATGTCTGCCAGCGTTCCCTGGTGATAGCGGCCGGCTGACGGAGGCTTCCGGAACGTTATGAACTTTGTTCCATCTAGTTCTTGGTGACTGGTTGGTCACCGTTGCGGCTGTTGACGCTGCCGTCACCCTGCTTTCCCAGCCTCCTTCTACAGTAAACCCCTTCCATTCCCAATACTGAGGCAGGTGGAGAATGTCCTCCCAGGGTCAGGCATCACTCCATCACAGCCACAAGCCCTGGTCATGGCAGCCATCATGGTGGTCACCCAGCTTCCCTAGGACTAAGGTGACAAAACAATAATTGTAGAAGCAGATCTATGACTGACTGCTGGCCTCCTTCCACACAGTCCCCTCACACCCTGCGGCCTAATAACAGGCAGCAGCCAAGTTCACCTCTCTGCTGTCATTCACAGGACAACCACTGAACTCCACCAAAATGGCGCCGGTCTTGAAGACAAGCCGGCACGGCAGCTTGTTCACTCTAGTAACCGACCCAGCCAATCAAAATCTACGTCCTCCTGACGATCCAAATGACGCGTGCACCTATTGGTGGATTTTCCAGCGCAGCGATTGGCTGATGGAGTAAGGGTGGGCGGGGTTGGAAGCAGCAGGGAAGTATTTTGCAGGGTTACAATGTAACCTCGCAGCTTCCGGTGCTCCGAGTGTTCAGCTGTTAGTGACGGCGGCGGGCCGCGGAGCCGGGGACAGGTCAGTGTCTGCCGGGGAGTCACTGCATGACCTTGTGCTACACTGTGGGGCACATAGAGGCGCCCCCGGGCGGCAGCCTCCTCACACTGCGCCCTGCAGCCGGCTCATGTGACCTTCTGCAGCCGGCACAGCGGAGGGCGAGCTGGGAGGCTCCGGGAAGTTCCTGCAACTCCTGAAGGTCACCAGCGGCCACTAATGCTCCCTGTGTGCCCTTGTAGGAGGTGAATACTTCTGCAGAGTACTGTGTGTCACGTGAACAGGGGGGGGGGGCTAATACTTCTGCAGAGTACTGTGTGTCACGTGCACAGAGGGGGGGGGGGGCTAATACTTCTGCAGAGTACTGTGTGTCACGTGCACAGAGGGGGGGGGCTAATACTTCTGCAGAGTACTGTGTGTCACGTGCACAGAGGGGGGGGGGGGCTAATACTTCTGCAGAGTACTGTGTCACGTGCACAGAGGGGGGGGGGGCTAATACTTCTGCAGAGTACTGTGTGTCACGTGCACAGAGGGGGGGGGGCTAATACTTCTGCAGAGTACTGTGTGTGTCACGTGCACAGAGGGGGGGGCTAATACTTCTGCAGAGTACTGTGTGTGTCACGTGCACAGAGGGGGCGCTAATACTTCTGCAGAGTACTGTGTGTGTCACGTGCACAGAGGGGGCGCTAATACTTCTGCAGAGTACTGTGTGTGTCACGTGCACAGAGGGGGCGCTAATACTTCTGCAGAGTACTGTGTGTCACGTGCACAGAGGGGGCGCTAATACTTCTGCAGAGTACTGTGTCACGTGCACAGAGGGGGGGGCTAATACTTCTGCAGAGTACTGTGTGTGTCACGTGCACAGAGGGGGGGCTAATACTTCTGCAGAGTACTGTGTGTCACGTGCACAGAGGGGGCGCTAATACTTCTGCAGAGTACTGTGTGTGTCACGTGCACAGAGGGGGGGGGGCTAATACTTCTGCAGAGTACTGTGTGTGTCACGTGCACAGAGGGGGGGGGGGGCTAATACTTCTGCAGAGTACTGTGTGTGTCATGTGCACAGAGGGGGGGGGGCTAATACTTCTGCAGAGTACTGTGTGTGTCATGTGCACAGAGGGGGGGGGGGGGCTAATACTTCTGCAGAGTACTGTGTGTGTCACGTGCACAGAGGGGGGGGGCTAATACTTCTGCAGAGTACTGTGTGTGTCACGTGCACATAGGGGGGGGGGCTAATACTTCTGCAGAGTACTGTGTGTGTCACGTGCACAGAGGGGGGGGCTAATACTTCTGCAGAGTACTGTGTGTGTCATGTGCACAGAGGGGGGGGGGGCTAATACTTCTGCAGAGTACTGTGTGTGTCACGTGCACAGAGGGGGGGGGGCTAATACTTCTGCAGAGTACTGTGTGTGTCACGTGCACAGAGGGGGGGCTAATACTTCTGCAGAGTACTGTGTGTGTCACGTGCACATAGGGGGGGGGGCTAATACTTCTGCAGAGTACTGTGTGTCACGTGCACAGAGGGGGGGGCTAATACTTCTGCAGAGTACTGTGTGTCACGTGCACAGAGGGGGGGGGGGCTAATACTTCTGCAGAGTACTGTGTGTCACGTGCACAGAGGGGGGGGCTAATACTCTTGTAAGGACTAGAACTTTATGGCTATGCGGGGGCTAATACTTCTGGAGTCTTGTAGCCATAAGGGGGCACCAGTCCTTCTTTTAGTCTTTGAACACGGGGTGTCGGGGCTCCTGCACGCTGGCGATCGCGATGGTAATGTTTTTCTTTTTCTTACACGATTGTAAATAGGACTTTCTAATGTTAAAAACCCGTCACACAAAATCACGAAGCGCCAACAACCTGCGGTGCGTCCAAGATTGGGAAATCCTGTTAAAAAAATGCAGCAATATGTGGTGTGACTAGTGGTGCAGAGCCTCATCTACAGATGGTGGTGACTTGGGGAGCCTCCACCTCCTGAAGGTCAGCAACTACCACAGGTGTCGCCTGTGCTCTTTATTTACCCTTGTAGGGAGTTAATACTTTTGCAGAGTACTGTGTGTCGCGTGCACAGGGGGGGAGGGGGGGGGGGCTAATACTTCTGCAGATTTTCCTGTACTGAGTTACATTCTGTATTCTCCTCTAGAGCTGCACTCACTATTCTGCTGGTGGAGTCACTGTGTACATATATTACTTATCCTGTACTGATCCTGAGTTACATCCTGTATTATACCCCAGAGCTGCACTCACTATTCTGCTGGTGGAGTCACTGTGTACATACATTACTTATCCTGTACTGATCCTGAGTTACATCTTGTATTATACTCCAGAGCTGCACTCACTATTCTGCTGCTGGAGTCACTGTGTACATACATTACTTATCCTGTACTGATCCTGAGTTACATCCTGTATTATACTGCAGAGCTGCACTCACTATTCTGCTGGTGGAGTCACCGTGTACATACATTACTTATCCTGTACTGATCCTGAGTTACATCCTGTATTATACTCCAGAGCTGCACTCACTATTCTGCTGGTGGAGTCACTGTGTACATACATTACTTATCCTGTACTGAACCTAAGTTACATCCTGTATTATACTCCAGAGCTGCACTCACTATTCTGCTGGTGGAGTCACTGTGTACATACATTACTTATCCTGCACTGATCCTGAGTTACATCCTGCATTATACTCCGGAGCTGCACTCACTATTCTGCTGGTGGAGTCACTGTGTACATACATTACTTATCCTGTACTGCTCCTGAGTTACATCCTGTATTATACTGCAGAGCTGCACTCACTATTCTGCTGGTGGAGTCATTGTGTACATACATTACTTATTCTGTATTATGCTGCAGAGCTGCACTCTGTATTCTGCTGGGTATGGGGGAATGCTCAGTAAGGCTGGGCTCACATGAACGGGTTGGTTTCTGGCCGGTGACCCTGCGCACCTTATTAACCTATATTATGAATGACCGCGGCCGCTCTCGGTCATGTACAGCGTTTTTTCTTTCCTGCGCCATCGCTCGGTGACGCGGGCGCCTGTAGCCCACACAGTGTTATTAGCGTTGGGCTGCGGGTTGGACGCCTCTGACTGTAATGCAGGCCGTCCGCGGCACCATGGAGCTCGCTGCAATGTCTCTCTAGCGGAATATGAAATTTGTATCTGTGAGCGTGAAGGAGACATCGGTGCCGGCGTTCTGCGGTGGATCGTCCTGGCGGACGCTGATCGTGGAATCCGCAATACAATTGCAGTCGCTTACTGGGCCGTGTTAGCAGTTAGACGCTGGTGGTGTAAAGACTACACTTCCCAGAATGCAACGCCAGATCCTGATCAAGCAGGGCATGCTGGGAGAGTTCAGCACTTTAAGACTTCTATAGGGTGCAGCAGACTCTTCAGTCCTGGTATAACTTACCTGGAGCGTATTGGGACAGATGGGTTTATTATATCACGTTATGTTCTGCTCTACTTTCACTGATGCCAGATCTCTGCTTGCTGTCTGTGAATGGTAACATTCGGTTTATCTCCAGAGACTAGAAAGCCACCCTGAACTAATGTTTCTCACAGCTGAAGGTTTGTTACAGTTATATCCAGTGCGGGCAGTCGCCTGTGCGCCGCCGCTCCTCCTCCCCGGACTCCAGGGCAGTCGCCTGTGCGCCGCCGCTCCCCCTCCCCGGACTCCAGGGCAGTCGCCTGTGCGCCGCCGCTCCTCCTCCCCGGACTCCAGGGCAGTCGCCTGTGCGCCGCCGCTCCTCCCCAGAGATTTCCGTCACTTAGCCGTGGGTTTTGGCGCGGCTTGGCTGCATGCTTTTCGGTTGCGTCCGGCGCTCTCATAGAGAGGAGCGCGGCCGCAATGGAAAAAAAAATGGACTTGCTGTGTCCCGGGAATCCTCGCCGGCTGTGCTGCCACAGATTGGTTCGTCCCGTGTGGACGAAAGTCTTGACAAACCTCGTCCACATGGCTGCCAGCCCACCGGGGTTAGCGGCCGCAGACGGATTTGCCACAGTGAAATTCCGGACAGAATTTCCGCTGCAAATCCGCCCTGTGTGAACCCAGCCGTACAGTGCAGCAAACGATCATCACCGGGGACAGACCCGTGCTGCAGAGGCCTGGCCACACTGGCTGCAACTGAAGCGAACCCTCTGCTGTGAGACCTGATGTGTCTGCACAGGCTTGTAGCTTCTGAATGGAAGTGAAGGGTTTCCATTCTCTGACAGCAAGCAGGTGGGTGCAGATAAGAAGTTGCAGAACTTGTCATGCTGCTGATCTTTATTTAGTTAGCCCCCCTCATAGCGCACGTTGCTGATTTGCGGTGGGTTTGGTGTAGGTCTGCAGGAGATCGCTCCCATTAAACTGAAGGGTGAAATGTGCTGCAGACCCGCATCCCAGTCACATCAATTGGGGCAGATTTATTTATTTTTTTTCTGCTTTGGAAAATCCGCTAAGTGCGACCGTGCCGCGAGGGTCCGCCCACATGGCGTTCACCCCCTGAATTCTGCATCCACGACGTCCTGGCGCAGTTCTGATGTGACTGTAGTCCTGTCAGCGGGCAAAATCTACAGGTGAAGTTCTGTCATCTTTCTGCGTTGGCTTCTCGTTCGCAGATTTTGGCCCGTGACGAGGATAAGTTTGTGTGTGGATCCGCGGCAGAAAGTCGCCGTTTAGAGGAGGTATGCCTGCAGAAAACGCCGCGGCGAATCTTGGCGTGAACGTACGCTAACCCCGCTCACACCGGCCGCTTCTTAACACGGCGCCCAATCACTAATCGCTGTACCGCTCTCCTATTACAGTGGGGCCTCACAAAACCACCGCTGAACGCGGCACTTGTCATACTGCGATTTTCGGGTGTTCTATTTATTGCCCATTTGTAACGCACCTCATCGCCCTTCACAATGATGGGGCGCGTTTGGCGCTGTCTAACGCCGTCACAGGCGTCCAAAATTCAGTTGTAATTGCAGTAAAATGCGGCGGTTTGGCGTGACGTTACTGAACGCATGGAGTCGCCTCAGGATGTGTTCTGCAGCTTTCTGGTTTTTGGCGCAAAACCGTCCCTCTCAATGGGCGAATTCTGCTTGTGAAATCTTGATGCGAAAAACCGTGCTTGCTTGTCCGTGACGTGGAAACGCGTGACGCGTCCGCATGCAGAGCCGCGCCAGAAACCATAGCAGAAATCTGTAGTAATAGGCAGAATATTCGGCCGCCGTGTAAAGATGTGATTCTACGACCCTCTGGGCGCGGCCATGAGCGCCAGCCGCAGCAGCTTCTCAGTCTCCGTGTTGTACTCTAGGAGGCGCTGGTGGTCTCCGGGCAGAAATGCTTTGCAAAATGGAGTCGATCTGCTTCTGTGTGGGTTTTGACCCAAATGGCTCAGATACACGCGCAGAATGTGTGTTTACACGAACCACTTGACTTTAATCGCCAGTTTGGGACTGACGTGGGACACCCCAGTGGCAGTCGGTGGGTTCTCTGCTGTCAGGCATGTGGGTATACATATATGAACACCCGTGTGACACGGAGCGCAGACATGCCGGGGCCCACGGATGCTTCACACGCCAAGGTCCGCCATAGAATTCTTTGCAACAAATCCTCCGGTGAAGCCTCAGCCGGGATCGGCGGCTATTCTGCTGCGGGTTTTGCCGTCCGTCCGCTTGCAGGTTGAGCCCCGTCAATCGCTAAAATCCACGTGCGGAATTTCCATTTTTGTGCAGATCCACGTGAATCAGCAGGTTGCGTTTCCATGGAAAGTAGCATCAGAAATTCCGTGGATTGAACCACGGATGGGGCTGAATCCGCAAGCAGATCTGCAGCAGGAGAGTCAGACACCTGCTGCGGGTTTACAGGGGAATTTGGTGTGGGAAACTCTGCCGCGGCGGCGCGAAGATGTCCGCAGGGTGGGAGTACATTGTGGATCTGCATCAGATCTCCGTGTTCCGTGCAGTTGGCAGCTCCTCGCCGCCCGGTGGGTACGGCACGTCTTTTCTAGACGCCGGCTCCTCCAGGAATTTCGCGCACAGATTTACCCGTTGCGATGCGCTGCATCGGTGTGCAGCTAGAACTGGATTTCTGCCGCTGCTTTAGGCCTCCTGCCACTGCAGAGCCGGACTCTAGCTTTGCCCGCGCGGCGTCCGTGCGTACCTCGCCCGTCGCTGGGTGGTCTGTACTGCGGACACTTGAGCAGAACAGATTTCCTTTTTCAAACTCCTGCGGAATCCGTCGCCCATCTGCAATGTTCCCTGCGGACGGCCGCAAGTCGGACGGCTTCTGTTGACCTCAACCACGCTAAAATGGAACCTGCTGCGTCCGCCCCCCGCGCCGCTCTCCTCGCTTCTGCCTGCTAAAACCGGAATTGGTTTCCGCAAGTGTGGAGAAAGAATCGCTTTCTGCAGCATATAACCTCCATGGGCGGGCGGCCTCCTGTCCACGGGGATCCCACCCGGCCCGCGACCGAGGACCCCACGTGCCTGTCCAGGTCTTCTATACTCTGCACTGCGGATGTGCGCAGGAGCGCCAGCGGTACGGTCTTGGGGGGGTTTGTGTTTGTGGTTCAGATGCACAGAATCTGCCTAAAATGTAGCCTGCGGCGGTTTTGTCGTCCACCTATGAAATCCGGTAATCGCCTCCACCCGTAGATATCGGGCCCTAAGATGAGTCGTTACGGTTTCCACCGTGTGAACGCGTTCCTGTAGACGACCATTAGGAAACTGCCCACCTCAGTGCGACCTGCTGCCCTGCGGGGCGCTCCCGCCTGGGTTGCGGACTCGCTCCCTCGTGACCCTGAAAGACCACAGGGTCACCTGCAGTGTTAGTGTATCGGCCGGGCTCTGTAGCGGGGCATCAGCGGAGCGGCTGCACTCTGTGAAGGTCGGCCGGGCTCTGTAGCGGGGCATCAGCGGAGCGGCTGCACTCTGTGAAGGTCGGCCGGGCTCTGTAGCGGGGCATCAGCGGAGCGGCTGCACTCTGTGAAGGTCGGCCGGGCTCTGTAGCGGGGCATCAGCGGAGCGGCTGCACTCTGTAAAGGTCGGCTGGGCTCTGTAGCGGGGCATCAGCGGAGCGGCTGCACTCTGTGAAGGTCGGCCGGGCTCTGTAGTGGGGCATCAGCGGAGCGGCTGCTCTCAGTGAAGGTCGGCTGGGCTCTGTAGTGGGGCATCAGCGGAGCGGCTGCACTCTGTGAAGGTCGGCCGGGCTCTGTAGCGGGGCATCAGCGGAGCGGCTGCACTCTGTGAAGGTCGGCCGGGCTCTGTAGCGGGGCATCAGCGGAGCGGCTGCACTCTGTAAAGGTCGGCTGGGCTCTGTAGCGGGGCATCAGCGGAGCGGCTGCACTCTGTGAAGGTCGGCCGGGCTCTGTAGTGGGGCATCAGCGGAGCGGCTGCTCTCAGTGAAGGTCGGCTGGGCTCTGTAGCGGGGCATCAGCGGAGCAGCTGCACACTGTGAAGGTCGGCCGGGCTCTGTAGCGGGGCATCAGCGGAGCGGCTGCACTCTGTGAAGGTCGTTCTCCAGGCGATGGCCGCCTGCCAGGCTCCAGGAAAGCAAACAGGAATAGAAGTGGTGAGCGCTGCACAGGTACGGCTCCGGCATCCAGCTCTTGGCTTAACCCTTAAGGACCCGCTTTGTTTGTTTTTTTGCAGGATTAGTTGTGTTTTGCAACAATACTATTTTAAGTTACTGAAAAAATTTTAAAAATTTCATTGTGCAGTGAAATGGGGTGGGGGGGGGGGGCAGGTCTTGCTTTGCATCTTTTTTTTCTAACGCTCACAGTGCATTATTTTGACAGCCCTTTTGACACAGCGGTACCAAATATTTTTGAGATTCTTTTGATTTGTGTGTTGTGGTTTTTGAATACAGGAAAATGTTTTTTTTTTTTTTTACCTATTTTTTCTTTAATCATACAAAAATATCAGATTGCTATATTTTTCACTTTAAGTCCCCAGAGGTGACTTGAACTTGTGATCATTTGATTGCTTATACTGTAATACTTCGGTATTGTAGTGTAGCATGTTTCTTTCAGCATTGTATTAGGACAGGAAACTGCGATGTCCTAATGAGCAGAAACACATGGCAGCCCTGGAGGCCTTCAGAACGGCACCTCATGATCTAGTAGCGGGGTCAATGGGTACCCCAAACTCTAGTCCGGTCATTTAAAAGCTGCTGTCAGTTGACTGGCATTTAAAGCGTTAACAGCTGCAATCAGTGTGGGCCGGCTGTGGATGTCAGATTGTATGTAGCAGGATTCGCCCCGAGCCCCGCTGCTAACAAACTCCGACACTGGAAGGTGTACATGTGCGCACACAAGCATCGGGGGTTAAAGGGGAAGTACACGTGGCATTAACAATGCCCTGATAAGTCTTCACTCCGACTGGAACATCCAGGCTTCCGTATGTACCGACCCCTCTTGGGTGGCAGACCTTGTGCGTTTATCATTGCTTGAGCTGTGTTAAAGGGGTTTCCTGGGACTTCTCTCCTCAGACTGGGTCATCACCAGCTCGTTGTTGGGGTCTGCCGCGCGGGATCCCTGGGCCCGCTGGAAGCAGATGGCTCCGTACACATTGCGGTGGCACAGTTTGGTATTGCCTTGAAGTCGTTGCCAGTTGCACCTAATTACTGGGGCTCTCCGTGCGATGCATACTGATAGCAGGCCTGGGGTCCCAGGTCACACAACCTTATTGATAACTAGTGTTTGATCAGCCCTGCGATTTAAAAAAAAAATATATATATAATATATATAAATAAATAAATAACCCGGGATACGGGTTGTCCTTGTCCCGCCCCACGAGGGCAGCGCAGGGTCATCCAGCAATCGTGTCTGTAAGTGAAATGTGTGGCTGGCGGCAACTTCTCCTGGTAAAATCGGTTGCTTGCCATGGGTCTCTCCAAGAACCCAAGCAATCAGCTCTCTATCAGGAAGGGTTTTCTGACAACCCCTTTAAATTCTCAACTTGTCTTGACTTAAAGGGGTTGGCCTATCTTCTGTATAGGTCATCAATAGTAAATCGGCAGGTGTTTGAGGCCTGGCATCCCAGCTGATGAGCTCTTGCACTCATGCACTGAGCTGATCTCTGCAGGAAGCAGGTAGCTCTGTCCTCAGTGCAGTGGCCAGATTGGGAATTGCAAGCTCTCTATTCCCTTCAATGGGAACTCGGCCTGTAATACCAGGCTAGGCCACAGCAGTGACGACGGAGCTGTCAGCTTATTTCTGCAGGACGTTGAGTGTATAAGCACACTGCCTCCCCTCCCCCTCTCTCAGGAAAAGTCAAGTCCCAGAAACCCCCTTAATCTTCTGCTGGAGAAAGTAAGAATCCTGCTGGTTACTTTTTAACCCCATAGCTGTGGGTGAGGTGGGGGGACAAAGCACACAACAATTGGTCATGTGATGTAACTGCTGAGCTCACGGTCCTGCAGGGAGCAGAGCATTCTGGGAGTTTTTGGATAGTTGTCTAAACGGAACGAAACCTGTTAATTTAAGAATCGTTAGAAGATGCGTGAAGCAGCGGGGCTCCTTGTTGTTGTGGGGGCCGTGTTCCCAGTAATCCGCAGGCGTTGGTTAGGGCGGCCTTGTATGGAGGCCTCGGTGTTCTCACAGTAGCGTCCTCTGTGTGTCCTCCGGCCGGGGCCGCTGGATGTGACTCCTGGACTACCTGCGCCGTCTGTTAATTAACCAGCTATAGAATCACTTAGTCGCTCCCGGCAGGTCAGCCGTCTCCATAGTAACGCGTCTGTCATCCGTGAAATCTTTACACGTGAGTAGTTGGCAGCCGTCTCCATGACTTTTAATAAACCTTTCCGGATGCCTTATTCCAGCGCCGCATAATCTGAAATGTCTTAAAGCGCCGCGGTCATAAAGTTCCCCCATTAGTAACTTTCCATCGTGTGAGTGTCTGCAGCTAGATTATCTGCTGACTGTTCTCATGGGGGGGGTCATCGGCACCACTAAAACAGGTCACTGTGTGGATGGGGAATATCTTGCGGATTGGTGGGGCTCAGCTGATGGGATCTGCGCTGACCCCCAAGACAGGGGTTTTGGGATGTCTTCATATGTATGAAGTTGTGGTTGTGCTGCTCCATTCCTTTCAGTGAGACCCCCATGGATCCTGTGCCGAGGCTCTGAGTGTCTCTGGATGGGCACTGCTGCGCCATTACCATCATTAGGACCCCAGAGATGGGAGAGTTCCAGTACTCGGCTACTTCTAGGGGTCTCACCGACACTAGTGGAGGCGCTCGTGTTACTGCTGCACCGTTCTTGCGGTCGTGGGGGTCCGAGCGGTCAGACTCTCCACCATTACCCGCTGTCCTGTGGATAAAGGGGGGAAAACCCCCTTTAAAGGGGAAGGTTACGTTAGAAAATGACCAGTTATAAAAATTACATTTTGTTAAGCCATTTTAAGAATTGTTGGTGCCCCCCCCCCCCCCCCCCCCCCCCCATTGCTCAGAGCCCGGTGATGCGAGTGACGCTCATGTATGTTCCCTTCTCTTCCAGCTCGGTGATGCGAGTGACGCTCATGTATGTTCCCTTCTCTTCCAGCCCGGTGATGCGAGTGACGCTCATGTATGTTCCCTTCTCTTCCAGCTCGGTGATGCGAGTGACGCTCATGTATGTTCCCTTCTCTTCCAGCCCGGTGATGCGAGTGACGCTCATGTATGTTCCCTTCTCTTCCAGCCCGGTGAAGGCGCTGCCGCAGACGGAGCCCGATCTGTAGTCTGTTGCTGTAAACATCCCCGACTGGAAGCTTTGAGGCTAAAGGAGCTTTCAGTCCGATGTTTGCTGCCACCGGCTATAACAGTCTAGAGGAAGTGAACGCTGCTCCTCATGTAAGTATTCAATGTCTTCACCTGACCGGGAAACGCATTCCTGCTGGCTATTAGTCAGGCTCTTGGAACCTTCCTGAAGTGCTCTGCTTACAACTTGGATTAAGCAGAAGCAAAAACGTTAAATGCTTTGTAGACTGGAGAGACTGGACACCAAAGGGTGGATACAGACTTTATGTGCCATTTTACAGTTTGTCTACATAAAGTTGTCATGTGTGCCTATATTATACCCCAGAGCTGCACTCTGCTGGTGGAGTCACTGTGTGCATACATTACTTATCCTGTACTGCTCCTGAGCTACATCCTATATTATACTCCAGAGCTGCACTCACTATTCTGCTGGTGGAGTCACTGTGTACATACATTACTTATCCAGTACTGATGCTGAGTTACATCCTGTATTATACTCCAGAGCTGCACTCACTATTCTGCTGCTGGAGTCACTGTGTACATGCATTACTTATTCTGTACTGCTCCTGAGTTACATCCTATATTATACTCCAGAGCTGCACTCACTATTCTGCTGGTGGAGTCACTGTGTACATACATTACTTATCCTGTACTGATCCTGAGTTACATGCTGTATTATACCCCAGAGCTGCACTCACTATTCTGCTGGTGGAGTCACTGTGTACATGCATTACTTATCCTGTACTGATCCTGAGTTACATCCTGTATTATACTCCAGAGCTGCACTCACTATTCTGCTGGTGGAGTCACTGTGTACATACATTACTTATCCTGTACTGATCCTGAATTACATCCTGTATTATACGCCAGAGCTGCACTCACTATTCTGCTAATAGCGGTTGAATATGGTTGATAGAATAGTTAAAGGGGTTGTCCTGCGCCGAAACGGGGTTTTTTTTGTTTTTTGTTTTCAATAGCCCCCCCGTTCGGCACGAGACAAACCCGATGCAGGGATTAAAAAAAAAAAAACCCGGGTAGTACTTACCCGAATCCCCGCGCTCCGGTGACTTCTTACTTACCTTGTAAAGATGGCCGCCAGGATCTTCACCCTCGGTGGACCGCAGGTCTTCTGTGCGGTCCATTGCCGATTCCAGCCTCCTGATTGGCTGGAATCGGCACACGTGACGGGGCGGAGCTACGAGGAGCCGCTCTCCGGCACGAGCGGCCCCATTCAGAAGACAGAACTGCGCAAGCGCGTCTAATCGGGTGATTAGATGCTGAAAATTAGACGGCACCATGGAGACGGGGACACCAGCAACGGAACAGGTAAGTGAATAACTTCTGTATGGCTCATAATTAATGCACAATGTACATTACAAAGTGCATTAATATGGCCATATAGAAGTGTATAACCCCAACTTTGTTTCGCGGGACAACCCCTTTAACCGACTCCTAACAGTGTTTCCATTATATTGAAGGAGCAGTTGTTGAATTAGAAGGGGTTTGTCTGACCAGAAAATGGCTTAGCGTTGTTCAGAAGCTATGCCACGTCTGTCCACGGGCGGTTCCTGACATTGCACTTTGTTCCCTCCTGTTCCAGGAGCAGAATTGCAATACCGGACAGGCCATCGGCAGACACTGACTAGAGCCTGCTTCTCTAGTCCTAGACAAACCCCTTTTATAGAGAACAGGGAGTCCAGGTGGCTGCTTGATGCTCACCAGCTGCCCCTTTCCAGCGCCAATTTCCCATTAAGTTGGCAATCGCCAACTGCTTGACTCTGTATCCATGCGTCTCCCATGTATTGCTATGGGAGGGGCACACACAGTTAAAATGCTGGCCCGTACCGATGTCGTGGGAACCCACTGCTGAAACAGGGCGCCCCGTCAGTATCCCCTATTGAGGACTGCAAGCTGTTAAGAGGCTCAAGGGCGATGGATGGGTCTCTTTTTTTTTTTTTTTTTTTTTTTTTTTTTTAAC
This sequence comes from Eleutherodactylus coqui, assembly GCF_035609145.1. Taxonomy (NCBI): domain Eukaryota; kingdom Metazoa; phylum Chordata; class Amphibia; order Anura; family Eleutherodactylidae; genus Eleutherodactylus; species Eleutherodactylus coqui. The sequence goes on from NC_089845.1 coordinate 166,659,556, forward strand.
TGGCAAGCATGATCTTTACACAAGGCAATGTGCAGAGTAACCTGCAGACCCTGAACAAGCAGGGGGGTTTGCTGGGAGATATCCACTCTGAAGTTTGCAGAACTGTAAATACAGATCAAGCTGAAACTTAGGCTGTATACACACAAGCCTTATGGGAACTTCGATAAAACAGGATTCTTTTAGAGATGTGAAAGGGCCGAACACAAAGTTGAGGAGTGCTGCATTCACCCCCCCCCCCCTCCCCTTCCTACTTGAGACTAGAAGATGCGCCATAAGCACTCTAGACTGGAGTACCTCTAGGAAGTTTGACCTCTTTTCTCCCTGTAAAAGGCAAACCTTAAGGAGTAAGGCTGAGAGATTTAATTTTAGACATCGAGAGAAGCTTCCTGTTTCCCCCTTTCCTCCACACATGGACTTCACAGCAGTCTCCATTGTCTCCAGATCCTTTTTGTTTCCTCATTCTGCAACCTCCACGCATTTCACTTCCACCTACAGAGGCCAGACATGCCAAGGGTTGCCGTGTAGGTGAGCGTGCCGCAACCCATCCCCAGCATGTCCTAATGAAGTCGACGCTCCTCATTAGTTCATGTAAACATCCTACACTCAGCTCTGGTGTTGATACGGCTGGGCGGAGGATGCTTACCTTAGCTGATCTGTGACATCCAGCGGGAGATATGAGGGCGGCTGGAGGCTAAACCGAGCGCGCTCGACCTGGAGGTGCCACATGTTCTCAGAACACTTCATTGGCTTGTTGTTTGTTAACTATAACTTGTTTGTGCAGTTCAATAAAGTTGCTTCATGCCTCATGAATCGGTTGTGTTTTTGTTTAATCCTAAAGAAGCATTCTTACAGGCCCGTGGCCTTAGTTTACAATTGGTGAAAATTTAAGGTGTGTGTGGATCGATACTGCTCCCTATGTACAAGAATATAACTACTATAATACTGCCCCCTATGTACAAGAATATAACTACTATAATACTGCTTCCTATGTACAAGAATATAAGAACTATAATACTGCCCCCTATGTACAAGAATATAACTACTATAATACTGCCCCCTATGTACAAGAATATAACTACTATAATACTGCCCCCTATGTACAAGAATATAACTACTATAATACTGCCCCCTATGTACAAGAATATAACTACTATAATACTGCCCTATGTACAAGAATATAACTACTATAATACTGCCCCCTATGTACAGGAATATAACTACTATAATGCCCCCTATGTACAAGAATATAACAACTATAATACTGCCCCCTATGTACAAGAATATAACTACTATAATACTGCCCCCTATGTACAAGAATATAACTACTATAATACTGCCCTCTATGTACAAGAATATAACTACTATAATACTGCCCTATGTACAAGAATATAACTACTATAATACTGCCCCCTATGTACAGGAATATAACTACTATAATGCCCCCTATGTACAAGAATATAACAACTATAATACTGCCCCCTATGTACAAGAATATAACTACTATAATACTGCCCCCTATGTACAAGAATATAACTACTATAATACTGCCCTCTATGTACAAGAATATAACTACTATAATGCCCCCTATGTACAAGAATATAACTACTATTATACTGCCCCCTATGTACAGGAATATAACTACTATAATACTGCCCCCTATGTACAAGAATATAACTACTATAATACTGCCCCCTATGTACAGGAATATAACTACTATAATGCCCCCTATGTACAAGAATATAACTACTATTATACTGCCCCCTATGTACAGGAATATAACAACTATAATACTGCCCCCTATGTACAGGAATATAACTACTATAATACTGCTCCCTATGTACAATATAACTACTATAATACTGCTCCCTATGTACAAGAATATAACTACTATTATACTGCCCCCTATGTACAAGAATATAACTACTATTATACTGCCCCCTATGTACAAGAAAATAACTACTATAATACTGCCCTCTATGTACAAGAATATAACTACTATAATACTGCTCCCTATGTACAAGAATATAACTACTATAATACTGCTCCTATGTAGAAGAATATAACTATTATACTGCCCCCCATGTACAAGAATATAACTACTATTATACTGCCCCCTATGTACAAGAATATAACTACTATTATACTGCCCCTATGTACAAGAATATAACTACTATAATACTGCTCCTAGGTACAAGAATATAACTACTATTATACTGCCCCTATGTACAAGAATATAACTACTATAATACTGCCCCCTATGTACAAGAATATAACTGCTATAATACTGCCCCCTATGTACAAGAATATAACTACTATAATATTGCTCCTATGTACAAGAATATAACTACTATAATACTGCTCCTAAGTACAAGAATATAACTACTATAATACTGCCCCCTATGTACAAGAATACAACTACTATAATACTGCCCCCTATGTACAAGAATATAACTACTATAATACTGCCCCCTATGTACAAGAATATAACTACTATAATACTGCCCCCTATGTACAAGAATATAACTACTATTATACTGCTCCTAGGTACAAGAATATAACTACTATAATACTGCCCCTATGTACAAGAATATAACTACTATAATACTGCCTCCTAGGTACAAGAATATAACTACTATTATACTGCTCCTAGGTACAAGAATATAACTACTATAATACTGCCTCCTAGGTACAAGAATATAACTACTATAATACTGCCCCCTATGTACAAGAATATAACTACTATAATACTGCCCCCTATGTACAAGAATATAACTACTATAATACTGCCCCCTATGTACAAGAATATAACTACTATAATACTGCCCCCTATGTACAAGAATATAACTACTAATAATACTGCCCCCTATGTACAAGAATATAACTACTATAATACTGCCCCCTATGTACAAGAATATAACTACTATAATACTGCCCCTCCCCTGTGTACAAGAATGACCACTATAGTACTGCCCCTCCCCTATGTACAAGAGTGTGACTACTGTAATACTCCCCCTGGGCTGAATTGTTATTAGTGGAGATTCTCTTCTACATAAGGTTGTGTTGTCTCGTGTGAATACAATCTGAGAAGTGTGACATCTTAGATGCCGGTGTGATGCAATTCGCAGAGCTTAGTGTATGATTCCCATATGCATGACAATCATGGTTTTTTTTTTTGTTTTTTTTTCAGTAGGAAAGTTAAAAATAAAATGAATGCCCCGCCTCCAGAAAGCTAATGCTCTGATTGGCTAACTTAGTCTGGCGTTAGCCAATCACAGCCATTCATTGACGCCATGAATGGCTGTGATTGGCTAACGCCAGACTAAGTTAGCCAATCAGAGCATTAGCTTTCTGGAGGCGGGGCATTCAAGCCGCGCTTGCAGAAAGCAATGCCCTGCCGGTGTGCACGAGGAAGCGACAGCCTGCAGCAGTGCCGCAGGGGCTGAGTATTGTTTTTTTTGTTTTGTTTTTTTGGGGATACTGTATAGCCGGCGTATAAGACAACCCCCGATTGCAGAGCAGATTTTTCGCCGGAAGATACCGTTGCTACATTGGATACATTTGTTTCCATTTCCATGTGGGTTGTGTCTTGCAATGCACAAACGTTGCGTGAGATAATCGCCCCTTTAAATAAACCTTAAAATACATACATGGTAACTTAGGTATTTTTTTTTTCGGCCATACATACGGTATGTTATAATGCAATGTTGATCTAGAGGAAGGCAAAAAAACCCAATGAGGGAGAAAATTACTTCCTGACTCCAATCTGGCAATCAAAATAATCCCCGGGTCACCGACCCTTCTGAAGTTATATTAGTATCGCTGAAGAAGGGTGTCCAGGCCCCTCTTATACTCTTTCATCGAGTTCACCATCACTACGTCCTCAGGCAGAGTGTTCCACAGTCTCACTGCTCTTACAGTAAAGAACCCCATTCTATGTTGTGTAGGGACCTTCTTTCTTGTAGATGTAAAGTGCCGGCCTGTTACAGTCCTTGAAATAAATAGATGATGGTAGAGATCTGTATTGCCCCCTGATATAGCTATACATAGTTATTAGAGCGCCCCCTTGTTACAGTCCTGGAAATAAATAGATGATAGAGAGATCTCTGTACTGACCCCTGTTATATCTATATACGGTTATTAGAGCGCCCCCTTGTTACTGTCCTGGGTATAATAGATGATGGTAGAGATCTCTGTACTGACCCGGATATATCTATATATAGTTATTAGAGCGCCCCCTTATTACAGCCCTGGGTATAATGGATGATGGAAGAGATCTCTGTACTGATCCCTGATATATCTATACATAGTTATTAGAGCGCCCCCTTGTTACTGTCCTGGGTATAATAGATGATGGAAGAGATCTCTGTACTGACCCCTGTTATATCTATATATGGTTATTAGAGTGCCACCTTGTTACTGTCCTGGGTATAATAGATGATGGGAGAGATCTCTGTACTGACCCCTGTTATATCTATATATAGTTATTAGAGCGCCCCCTTGTTACAGTCCTGGGTATAATAGATGATGGAAGAGATCTCTGTACTGATCCCTGATATATCTATACATAGTTATTAGAGCGCCCCCTTGTTACTGTCCTGGGTATAATAGATGATGGAAGAGATCTCTGTATTGTCCCCTGATATGTTATACATAGTTATTAGAGCGCCCCCTTGTTACAGTCCTGGATATAATAGATGATGGGAGAGATCTCTGTACTGATCCCTGATATATCTATACATAGTTATTAGAGCGCCCCCTTGTTACAGTCCTGGGTATAATAGATGATGGGAGAGATCTCTGTACTGTCCTCATATATTCTAGACATAGTTATTAGAGCGCCCCTCGGCTGTCTTTTTTTTTTTTTTTTTCTTCTAAACTAAATAACCCCAGTTTTGATAGCCTCCCTGGATATTGTAGTCCGCCCATTCCATTTATTACTTTAGTTGCCCCCTTTGTACCCGCTCAAGCTCTCATATGTCCGTCTTGAGTACCGGTGCCCCAAACTGTCCACAATATTCCATGTGTGGTCTGACCAGTGACTTGTAAAGAGGAAGAACAATGTCCTCATCATGGGCCCCTAGACCTCTTTAATGCACCCATGATCCTATCTGCCTTGGCAGCAGCTGCCTGACACTGGTTGCTCCAGTAAGTTTACATTTTAGTAAACTCTCCAAGTCCCTTCCCATGTCAGTGTCCCCAGTGGTTTCCCAGTTAGTATGTAATGGTGACATGGATTTCCTGCCTGTGTGCAGGACCGCACATTTATTAGTGTTAAACCTCACTTGCTCCTTTTCTGCCCCCAACTTATCCAGATCATCTTGCATCCTCTCTGGTGTTAATATCTTTACATAATTTTGTATCATTTGCAAATATTGATATTTTACTGCACAATCATCTACCAGGTCATTAATGGATTAAAAAGAATAGGGCCCAAAACCAACCTCTGTGGTGCCCCAAAAGTAACAGTGACCCCCCCCCCCCAATACTGCCCCCTCTGGTACCCCACTAGTAACGGTGACCCAATCAGAGTATGTACCATCTATACTAGTCAATTAACAGGTGGGTATCTGAACACTGCACATGGCCAGCAAAAACATGAGTTGCCTCTACCTCTTAATGGGCGAGTAATTGTTTGATACACATATGTATATAAGCAGGAGGCAGGATGTTGGTTCTTCAAGGGCTTAAATGGGGAATTGGTATGTCGTGGCCTTTACCTTGGGCGTATGGCTTTTATACTGAGTGTTACCCTGATTTGCAGTGTGGGCGGACTGTGACCATACTCGGCAGTGAAGTTCTTGACTTGGACTTTGAAGCTGCAGCCATTACCTTCCTTTAAATGGTGACCCAATCTGGCTGTAGTACAGCATTGCAGTACGGCTGCGCTCGGGCTTCGGAGCCCCTTGGAGCACTCCTGTTTCTAGTCTTGGCGTAGGTTATTGTAGATTACTTGACTTGCTGCCTTCGCCTTTGTTCGATGTAGACTATTGGATAGAGAACATCATCATTATTTTTTTGTTTGTTTCTTTTGAGTGGTCAGTGGCATCTACAGGTAGATCCATTCATAACTACGCTAATGCCAGGCAGGCTCTCATAAAGCCGGTGCACAATGGGTTAGACCTCATTCTGTGAAACAGTGAGAGTGCAGTGATCGGTTGTGTAGTAACAAAAAGGGACCTTTGTGGTCCACGCTTCTCTCTGTCCTCATGCCATACACCCGCAGTCCCAGCAGGGAAAACTATATCCATGATGTAATGGGATTATAGGGGTCTGACAGTCGCCAACCTGTGACATGGCACCAAAGGCCCGACCGCAGGATCGACTTACTTCCATATCCCTGGATCCTACACTTCTGCTAATGGCTAATTTCATTATTACAGTGAAGGGATTCCTTGTTGGTCCCAAAAGGAGCAAATGGGATCAAAGGCCCAACTGGTGTAGATGTGACAGGGAGGGGAAGGAATATAGATCAGCTGGGCTTGGCAGGAAACAAATGGTTCCCCAGACCAGGAAGGTGGCAGATACCAGGGGAGAATAGCTGACACTTAGAAGATGGGTGACGATCTACCACTATTATTTCATGAATAGTAATATGGTGTCCAATTGTGCTTCCAACATTTTTTGATATGAAGTTCAACAGCGAGAATTCCATCGGTCCTCAGAGGCTTATGGAGGTACTGGAAAGCTCAGTTCTGGGTGCTATACAACACAACGCTGAGGGTCTTTGGGGGTCTGTAGAGGGGGCAACATGAGACTTTATTCTGAACCTGCTGTTAGAACTTGACTTGAAACAAAGTGCCCTTTGCAGTCTTCATTCTGGTTGGGTGGATCTGCTCTTCTTAGTGTAATACTTGAAGCCAAGCCAATGTCTTGTATGGTGATCTAAGATGGGTCACATGGACCGTGTGGAGTTGGGGGTCTTGGGTCTGTAAAAGAGACTCACATGCAGCCACATTACAGGTATTCATTGAGGATTTATGGTTTTCATTGAGGTATGATAATGCGGTAGCATCCCCATCTGCCCCCCCCCCCCCCCGGTTATCCTTCACATACGTACACCTAGCCTTATGGAAGCTTCAGATTATTTTGGACATCCCACTAGTGAGAGAGAATACTGCATTCTAAGACATTTCATATCCGCTCCTTGGCACTAACATCCCACCCATATGTTGTTGGAACTGAATGAAACATTCTCTGTGCAATTGTAATGTTGATATAAGTGATTACAATATCAGAGCAAAAGAATCATCTATTATGGAGAACTGACCTCTTGTAGGAAGGCTCTAGTACCCTGCTGTACCGCCTCTAGCTTGGATACAAGATGTAATAGGCGTGAGCATGGAGGCTCTAGTACCCTGTTGTACCGCCTCTAGCTTGGATACAAGATGTAATAGGCGTGAGCATGGAGGCTCTAGTATCATGTTGTGCCGCCTCTAGCTTAGATGCAAGATGTGATACGGGGGGCATGGAGGCTCTAGTACCCTGTTGTACCACCTCTAGCTTGGATACAAGATGTAATAGGCGTGAGCATGGAGGCTCTAGTACCCTGTTGTACCGCCTCTAGCTTGGATACAAGATGTAATAGGCGTGAGCATGGAGGCTCTAGTATCATGTTGTGCCGCCTCTAGCTTAGATGCAAGATGTGATACGGGGGGCATGGAGGCTCTAGTAGCCTGTTGTACCGCCTCTAGCTTGGATACAAGATGTAATAGGCGTGAGCATGGAGGCTCTAGTATCATGTTGTGCCGCCTCTAGCTTAGATGCAAGATGTGATACGGGGGGCATGGAGGCTCTAGTAGCCTGTTGTACCACCTCTATCTTGGATACAAGATGTGATACGGCGGGCATGGAGGCTCTAGTAGCCTGTTGTACCACCTCTAGCTTGGATACCGGATGTAATGCTGGCATGGATGCTTTAGTACCCTGTTGTACCATCTCTAGCTTGGATACAAGATGTGATACAGGCAAGCATGGAGGCTCTAGTACCCTGTGGTACTGCCTCTAACTTTGATACAAGATGTGATACGGGAGGCAGGGAGGCTCTAGTATCCTGTTGTACCACCTCTAGCTTATATACAAGATGTGATATGGACAGGCATAGAGATATACCTCTTACACACTAGATCAGGCACCCTTGTGTGTGCGGCCGAGCATTATCCTGCTCCCTCTTGAAAGCCGCCGTGAGAGGAACACATGTGGCTGCAGGATGTCCTGAACATATTGCGAAGGCAGGATTGAGGCACTCACCCCTACTGTAGGTCTCCAGAAACTAACATTGCCATCATCCACGTCCAATATAAGCCTGGATTAATTGAGACAACTTGGTTTCACTTCGTTTACAATACCACTTCAAGGTAGGCAATGATGGGTGAGTGGCAAAGGCCATGTACATCATGGGTGCAGTGAGACCAAATGTACTGCAGACAAGTACCTTGCATATGTTTCCAACAGACACAGAAGTGTATGGATGGCGCCCCCTGTCACTGGATGGTGGACAATGAAACAGTTGGAGCTGTTGGCGCTTGTCGGACGATCAGCTGGTCCTCTCTACTGATGGTCTGTAGGGGGCGTCCTGAGCCCGGTCACCTTGTGTGCCCCCATCCACTGGTCCCAACACCCCCTAACAGTCTGGTCAGACGATCCTCTCTACTGGTGGTCTGTCAGGGGTGCCCTGAGCCCGGTCACCTTGTGTGCCCTCATCCACTGGTCCCAACACCTCCTAACTGTCTGGACAGAATGGCCGGTGGGAACAATCCGTCGATACAGCCATCCAGCTTCTCACACCCCAATAGTGCACCCCTCTCAGACTCTGATAATGGGGTGAAATCTCTTCTCTGTGTCGTAGAGGCGTCTAGTGGCTAACAAGCTCTACACAAGTGGAAGAAGAGGTCACTACACACAAGGAGCCTCCAAGAGCCTCTTATAGGACCTCGGGTGACAAGACCGTTCATCCAATTACAGCACAACGCTAATCCTTATCTACCTGAGATGTAACTGCATGCCAAGTTTTACAGCAAAACGACAGCTTCTTCTGGGGTCGGGTTGTTTTTGTTTGTTTTTTTGACAGTGTATTTGGGAAGTTCCCCTTCTTGGGATGCCTCTCGGAGCCCAAGTGTAGAAGCCCCAATGAGCAGTGTCTTCCATGGTGGCTGGAGGTCACTAGCTCTCTACATGTGTGGCCATTGATCTGCACAATTGCTGAATCTTACCAAAATCTTTCATTTGTGCCCGGTCTCAGGTGATTGACCGCAGAGTATAGCATAAAGAAGTATTATGGGCTTTTTGTAGCTGATGGATGGGGGTCTACTGCTGAAGACCCCATCCATCAGTGGATCATTCAGCCCACTGTCAGTGCCGTGGGACAGACTTCATCAGTGGTCAGAGGGGAACGTCTGAGCCCTGGCTTTGCTCCTGTGATTCCTGCTGAGGACCATTGTCAGGATGTCATGTCCTGTCCTGAGCATGAAATGTAAGGCTGCCTGTCCATGGGCGATTGTTCATTGCGTTACCCCCGGCGATAATCCAGCCGCAGGTAACGCAGTGAATGCTTTCCATAGCGTTGCTATGGGAAGCGCAGCCACAGCCTCCACGAGCAGAGAATCATAGCGTTTCTCCGCTTGCGGGATCTAAATCGTGGCATGCCACGACCCTACGCGGTGACCCTGACGGCTCTCTCCCCTGCTTCCCCACGGTGGAATATCGCCGTGGACAGGGGGCTGAAGAGTGGCATGCTGACTTCCTCCTCTAACCCCCAAGATGACGTCTGGCCTGCTGTATTGACACCAGACCAGATGATCAACTGATGGATGGGGGTCCCAAGCGGCAAATCCCCAGCCAACTACTAATGACCTAGCCAGGGATGGATCATCAGTTACAGCCTGGAATACCCCTTTAATGGTAACTCTCCTTGGTGAGACAACTTATTGTATAGATGAACTGTCTTGTTAAACGGTTGTCCCACCAATTGTGGTTCACCCCTTTCCACAGTGCAAGTGGTAAGAAGGAGCTGATCAGTGAGGATGTGATTGCTGTGACCCCGCTGATTCTAGCTCCGAGTGAATGGGGTGGAGGTCACGCATTCATTTCCATCGGGGTGAGTGCTTGAACTGGGCTACCTCCTGAGAGTACCATTAAAATTGAGTCCCGATGCGCAGGTCTCACCTCTGCTCTATTCATTCAGGAACTGGTGGGGGTCCCGGCTGTTGATCCCCACCGGTCAGACTGCTTTGTGAGGATAGGGAATAACTGCACACTCCATAAAGCCCCCCCAAAAACACCTTTTTAAAAATTGCTGCTGTTTTTTTTTGGGTGGGAGCAAAAAAAAAAGGCCCCCAAGAAATGTACAAAAAGGAACTTTTTTTATTTTTTCTTAGAAATCTTGTTAAACTTAAGCTTTCCCGTTGTTACCTTCCTGAGCGCTGCGCACATCAGACGCCGGCGCCGATGGTCGTCCGTGTTGTCGTCTCCTGCCTCTTAGATGCAATTACACTTCTCTTGCGCCCTTAATAGAAGCTGATTGGTGAACAGATGGTCGGGCGCGCGGCGCTCAATCATATTTACTGTCTTCATGTACAAAGTGTTTTATTTCCACTTCATTGAGAACCATTAGACTGAATATAAAGAGACCGGAAAGGAGTTTTGCGCTGGGGGAGGGGCTTCTGGCTCACTTGGCATCTATTATTTTCTGTGATACATTATCATAACATTTTGCCATTGTTACTTGTTCCTCATTTTCTCCCACTCATCGGCGCCCCCTCCAGGTACATTATGTGGGTGGAGCGATTATCTTCAATTAGAGGTAAAAATTCCTGCGAATGTCCACATTGGGGTTCGCCGCGGGCCGTCGTTTTACGCCTCACCCTAGTTTTGTGTCTGTTATGTTATTCCCCCCCCCCCCCCCCCCCTTGCGACTTTATATAGACATGTTTGCTCGCCAAAAATATGTGTCTCATTGTTTTCATTGGGGCGACGGCGATTGTGAGATTTGTGTTTTGGGAAAAGGTGACCTGTACTTAATCATTTGTGGGTTCCATACCAAATCGTAAGTCCTTGTGCTAGAAGCTGCCATGGAGTTCCCTTACAATCGGCGTTGGATTTTGATAAAAATGGGTTTCTGAAGTGTGAATTTATCCTGAAGAATGAAGCGTTCTCTCGCTACGTGGCGTTCAGGAAATGCGCACCTTTTTACACCCCTCACTGACCGCCAATCCGCCTTCCTACTGACCTCTACAGTGAACTTTACGCCTGCACATACATCTTTTTAAGGCAGGGGCTGGGCGGACTACTGACGGCGGGGCTCCTGTTTGAACGGCAGGAGAGGAGAAACCTCAGATTTTGTCAGTTTAACCCTTTACATACTGCAAGCAATAGTGACTGCAGCGTGTAAGCAGATGACATACAAGAATATAATAGCAGTTGTACAACACGTTCGATGTAGCCCAGAGTGCAGCCATTAAAAATGCCAGTCTTCTCAAAGCAAGAGAAAACAAGGCCTCCCCCAACTATGGCCGCCAGTCGTGGATCCTCCAATGCAACAATGGAGATGGCTTGTAAAACCTGCTGCCGGAGTGCCGGTAGAGGAAGGCACACCCCCCAGCGCTCTCCTTCCACCCCATCTTTTGTTAGTTCATGTATTAGTGAGCAGGTGGCAATAGTGAGCGCAGGAGAAAGCTCCTCCTATAATAGAGAAGAAAGGTAATTTGTCATCTATACCAGGGGTCCCCAACTCCAGTCCTCAGGGACCACCAACAGGTCATGTTTTCAGGATATCCTATGGTAAGAACACCTGTGGCAATGTCTGAGGACCGACAATAATTACATCACCTGTGCAACACAGAGGAAATCCTGAAAACATGACCTGTTGGTGGTCCCTGAGGACTGGAGTTGGGGAACACTGATCTATACTAAGGCCTGATGGGAAACCTTCTGAATAGAAATAAGCTTTCTATGGTAGTTTTTCACAAAGTATTACCATGAAACTTGGACTGATTACTGCACCTTTAGAGGTTAATGGCAGTATTGAATGGAATTACCCTTTAACTCCTTAATGACCACCGATTTGCCCTTTTACGGCAGCCTTTAAAGGGAAGCCCTTCATGTTGCAGTCATATCTGCGGATGGTGCGTCATTAGAGCAGGGGGAACAGAGGGATGGATAGTTTTGTAGAAAAGGTTCAGTGTGACTAGTAATCTATTCATTTAAATCCTGCACTCTGAGTTTAGGAGTCCAGTGGGCGGTGTCAGTCACTGATAGGAGTCCAGGAGGCGGGCCAAAGCCCGAATAAGCAGAGATTTATGTGAATAAATGACCAGTTCTACTGAACTATGTATATATGCTCAGTTCCTTCGGCGCGCGCTCTCAATCCTTCCGAGGTTGGTAAAATGAGTAACCAGCTTGCTGGGCAGGTTATAAATAAATTATTCTTATTTGCACTAGGAAAGACTAGAAGCTATGGGATGAAACTGAAAGGGAGGAGACACAGGTTAGATATTAGACAGTGAGGGGGATCAATGAGTGGAACAGGTTCCCACGGGAGGTGGAGAGTTTTCCTTCAATGGAAGTTTTCAGAGGTCTGGGATGATTTAGTGATTCTGCACTGAGCAGGGGGTTGGACCCGATGACGCAGGAGCTCCCTTCCAACTCTACCATTGTAGGATTCCTGCAGATTCCGCACACACTGCTTACATTGAAGTCAATGACGGCCATCCGACCCACGACCCGTACGCAATTGACATTGTGCCGACGGGTCACGGATTCCGCGGGAAAAGCAGGAGGTTGAAAGAAAAAAAAAATAAAAACTACGCACATGTCTGGTGGTGAGCGGTACGGATCATCCACAGTCTAGAAAAGAAGAAAATACAGGTATGTGCAGATGCCGGCTGGGCACCGGGTCGGATTCCGCTGTGGAATCTGACCCACCAATGAGAATGCAGCCTTAGTCGCAGCTGAGAACCCGGAGGAGAAGTAAGAAGCGTTTTTTAGCTGCTTCTGCCTTTTCCTTTCCTGGGTACATAGCGCTCAATGAGTGCTATGTACTAACAAATGGAAGCATTACTTCCACTATGTGACACCCCACCCCCTGGGTCCCCCTCTTACAGCAGAGCGGCCGGGTCCTAGCAAGCCCATATCAGCTCTGCCAGTGACTTATTGCCACAGGGGGATGTTTTCCCAGTAACTGGGGCTGCTATGGATGCCGCAGCTGCAGTGAGAAAGTGTGTAATGAAAAAAAAAAAGAAAATGTGATTGACCCCAGAGGTCTTGTATGACGTCATGGGGGACACAGATGGTAAAAAAAAGTTACAAAAATAGGTTAAAAAAAATAAATTAGAGAATAAAATCTATATATAATTACGAAAATGAGCCAAAGCCGTCGCTGTGTGCGCCCTGTAATCCTAAACTATACGTATTATATATCGAAACGCCCAAAACAAAATGAGGAGTCCATTCCCATACCTGATTTTAGCGTAAATTTACTAATTAAAAGAAAACAACTATAAATGTTAAAAGAATCAGCTTTTTATCCCCAATAAAATGGGTAAAAAAAAAATAGCCGTATATGGCAAAATTTATTTTCATACTTGAAGAAAAAAAGAGGGCAGTAAAACCACCACAGGGAGCAGCCTGGTCCTTAAGGGGTTAAAAATAAAACCTGTAATGCCAGTTTAAAACGAGTGTCTTGTGAATTGTCGGTAATACGCATCCATATTATGGGTAATATCGCCGCAGGACATCGTGGAGGACGGCGGTGAGTATTCTCAGCTGCCCTCGTGGATCCGATCCATGAGGGCAGCTGAAACATTTACTTTTTAAACTTTTTTTTAAACTTTTCCGTGATTGCCGGTATCCGTTGGATACCGGCGATCAGGGGCCGTTCACCGCGGTCCCCGGTGGAGACAGGAAATTTTGAGTCTCCCGCGCCCATCCGCTTTTCTGCTCGTGCGCCATTTTTCCTTTGGTGCGCATGCGCAGAAGGTCGCGGAGGCTCCACTCCGGATCGAATCAGCGGGGAGCAGCGAGGAGGACTTTGAGCATTTTCAGCTCCCCTCATGGAAGCGTTCCATCAGGGGAGATGAAATTCTAACTTTTTAAAAAACTTTTTGTTTACTTTAACTAAGGGGTTAAAAGTACAAAAATTGCAATTAATTACAATAAAACTAATTTCTTCCACCAGCCTTGAATAAAACAAAAAATCCTCCACTTCTTAAGTGTCCGCAACCGTAATAACCTGAGGAACTATTTTAACTGGTGTGAACTGTATAAACAACAAAAAAAGGTAAAAAAAAAAGAGTCTGTGTGCCTCAACATAAAAAATCTCCAGTTGCGCAGTAATTTAGCCTTTATGCGCAAACCGTACAAAAGCATTCCATCAATGAAAACGCAAGTGTTACTGCTGCCGACCTGCTGAGGCAAAACAAGAAGAAACTTCTCCATTAAAGGGTTAAACAGATGACAGTTTTCTTCTGTTCCGTTGTACGATGGCATTGAATGTTTTTCGCTGGGCCTTCAGATGTGCTGCGGCTTCTGGTTGTGCGCCGCTCACATGATGCACAATGCGGGCATTGTCCGGCACCAGTGAGGCACAGATAAGAGCCCCTCTCGCCCCTCTCAGGTCTCCTCCTCGGCTCCGGGCTGGCGAGAGCCTCGCTGCGGCGCGGGGTTTTCCTCCTGACCCTCTTGAAGTTGTATTTGAAGTTTCGCCCTTCCTCTTGAAGAACAGCTGACGTTTCCTACAGATAAAGACCTTCTAATAAGGCCGGGCGGAAATAACCGCAGACGAGCCGCGCAGCGAGGGGCGATGCATTGTGCTGCAGATCCACAGACGGGAGCGCAGGATTATTATTATTATTCCTCTTCTCGCCAACTTCCCGATTTCTGGATGATAATTAAAACCTACAAAATCAGGAAGAAAGATGGATTCCTCCTCCCCCACCCCCACCCCGCCGTCACCAGTGAATCCCTCTTCAGGGACGTAGAGTCAAATTAAATGTATAGCGCTGTCTATTCTCTTCATCTTAGTTCATGACGAGAATTCTGGCTCCACAGTAAAGACTGACACGCAAAATGCCCAAAGAATGTACATGGCGCTCCGGATAGACTTCAGATCCTTCATTTTTTTGTTTTCCCCGTCGTTCTGCACTCTGTACCCCATAATGATAAAGTCACAACGGAGAAATCTTTTTGTAACTTTTTTTTTTAATGGAAAAACCACCATTCTGCGTTGATATAACTGGTCCCACCCCTGTACTCCGGTCATCTTGGGGATGATGCCACAAGGTTTGCACCCCTAGTATGGGGATTTTCTGCCCTCTGTCAGGTTGGATGAGGGCCATGTGTGGACAGCCATTGTCAGGTCTCCCCAGAGATGTTGCATTGGGTTCAGTGATCTGGCCAGCCCCTCAAGGACCTTCACAGAGTTGCCACTATGCCCCTCCTGTGTTGTCTTGGCTGAAGTCTTGGGAGTCATTGTCTGGTTGGAAGGTGCCCCTTCTGCCCCATCTAAGGTCCCTTGAGCTCTGGATCAGGGTTTCATTATCTCTGTACTTTACTCCATTCAGCTTTTCATCAACCCTGACTGGTTTTCCCCTCCCCCAGCATGATGCTTCACCACCAGGTGTCACTGTAGGGATGGTATTGGGTAGGTGATGAGCGGCGCCTAGTTTCCATCCCCCTGACTGGTCTTCCATCCCCCAGCATGATGCTGCACCACTAGGCTTCACTGTAGGGATGGTTTGGGCAGGTGATGAGCGGCGCCTGGTTTCCATCCACCCTGAGTGGTCTCCCATCCCCCAGCATAATGCTCCACCACCAGGTGTCACTGTAAGGATGGTATTGGGCAGGTGATGAGCGGCGCCTGGTTTCCATTCCCCCTGACCGGTCTCCCATCCCCCAGCATAATGCTCCACCACCAGGTGTCACTGTAAGGATGGTATTGGGCAGGTGATGAGCGGCGCCTGGTTTCCATTCCCCCTGACCGGTCTCCCATCCCCCAGCATGATGCTCCACCACCAGGTGTCACTGTAGGGATGGTATTAGGCAGGTGATGAGCGGCGCCTGGTTTTCATCCACCCTGACCAGTCTCCCCTCCCCCAGCATGATGCTACACCACCAGGCTTCACTGTAGGGATGGAATTGGGCAGGTGATGAGCGGCGCCTGGTTTCCATCCACTCTGACCAGTCTGCCCTTCCTTAGCATGAAGCTGCCACTACCAGGCTTCACTGTAGGGATGGTACTGGTCAGGTGATGAGCGGCGCCTGGTTTCCATCCACCCTGACCGGTATCCCCTCCCCCAGCATGATACTCCACCACCAGGTGTCACTGTAGGGATGGTATTGGACAGGTAATGAGCGGCACCTGGTTTCCATCCCCCTGACTGGTCTCCCATCCCCAGCATGATGCTCCACCACCAGGTGTCACTGTAGGGATGGTATTGGGCAGGTGATGAGCAGTGTCTGGTTCCCATCCCCCCTGACCGGTCTCCCCTCCCCCAGCATGATGCCCCACCACTAGACTTCACTGTAGGGATGGTATTGGGCAGGTGATGAGCGGCGCCTGGTTTCCATTCCCCCTGACCGGTCTCCCCTCCCCCAGCATGATGCTCCACCACCAGGTGTCACTGTAGGGATGGTATTGGGCAGTTGATGAGCGGCGCCTGGTATCCTCCACACAGAGCGCATAGAGTGCCTCCACACTGGCAATCGCCATATCGCTCCGTTTGTTGACGCAAATGCTAATAGGACTTTCTAATGTTAAAAACGCATCACACAAAAATCGCTAAGCACAAATGTGCGATTTTTTTTTTTTTTTTTTTTTGTGCGATGCATTTTTAACATTAGAAAGTGTTATTGATGTTCGCATAAAAAAAACGCAGCGATATCGCAATCACCAGTGTGGAGCCTCCCTTAGAGGCTAAAAAGTTCCATCTTGGTGTCATCAGAGCAGAGAATATTGTTTCTTGCAGTCTGAGGCTCCTTTTTAATTAAGATGACCAGTTTTTACCAGGGTCAAAGCGGGACGGAGGGGTGTGGTCAGGGGCGGGGCTTATTACAACATATGATTTTTACCTCCGTCGTTCTAAAATGTACAGGGTCATTTAAAAAAGAAAGGGAGCAACTTTGGCAGCATTTCCACATCCAAAAACACTCAAAATCCGTACTATTGGAGTGGAATTTGACTGGAAATACGATGTGGCGCTCCCTGCTGTCAGCGCTCCCCGGCTTTCGCTTCCCAGTGGTCAATAGTGGCCTCACCCGACTAGCGGCGCCACACTTGACCAGGCTGCTGGGAACCGGAAACTGGGAGAGCTGACAGCTGGAGGCCTATGGAGGAAGTGAGGGGAGGGCCGCATAGTATGACATCAGCTGCGGGTACATATCTGATTTCCAGTCAAAAAACCCGCTCCCATGGTATAGATTTTGCCAATTTTTTATTTTTTTTTTGATGCGGGAAATACTGCGTAATTTGCCGTGGCATTTTGTTGCCACCTGTAGACCTACCTTAAGTCAGCTTGAGGTATGCTGCAATCTGCAGAGTGGCCCCAGTACAACAGTGGAATCCAGTGATTGCTCAGTGTAAATGTATATTGTTCTGTGTAATCAAGCAGTTATCCCTCATGTACCATTGCCTGCCTACTGTGAATGGAGGCGGATGGGCCAGAACAATTCCTACCCGCTCCACCTCCATCCAGTCAGCGATGCCCGTTCCTGAGTAGAAGTACTGGAGTAATTGCTGGGACGAGCTGTCGGGCTCCTATGCCTTACAGGTTACCATGTGTAAAAGTGCCCTGACTGAGGAGGCTTCTTTCTGGACGCTCCGCTATAAAGCCCAGATTGGTGGAGGCTGCGGTCATGGTTGACCTTCTGGAAGTTTCTCCCATCTGCACACAGGATCTTAGGAGCTCAGCTAGAGTGACCGCTGGGCTCTTGGTCACCTCTCTTACAAGAACCGTCTCCCCGTTAGTTTGGTGGGTTGGCGGCTCTAGGAAGAGTCCTGGTTGTTCTTCCATGTAAGTATTAGGGGGCCGCTGGGTTCTTGGGAACCTCTCATACCGAGGCCCTTCTCCCCCTTAGTTTGGTGGGTTGGCAGCTCTAGGAAGAGTCCTGGTTGTCCTTCCATGTAAGTATTATGTGGGCCACTGGGTTCTTGGTCACCTCTCTTACAAGACCCTTCTCTCCCTTAGTTTTGTGGTTCGGCAGCTCTAGGAAGAGTCCTGGTTGTCCTTCCATGTAAGTATTATGGGGGCCACTGGGTTCTTGGGGACCTCTCTTACCGAGGCCCTTCTCTCCCTTAGTTTTGTGGTTCGGCGGCTCTAGGAAGAGTCCTGGTTGTTCTTCCATGTAAGTATTATGTGGGCCACTGGGTTCTTGGTCACCTCTCTTACAAGACCCCTCTCCCCCTTAGTTTGGTGGTTCGGCAGCTCTAGGATGAGTCCTGGTTGCTCTTCCATGTAAGTATTATGGGGGCCACTGGGTTCTTGGGAACCTCTCTTACCGAGGCCCTTCTCCCCCTTAGTTTGGTGGTTTGGCGGCTCTAGGAAGAGTCCTGGTTGTTCTTCCATGTAAGTATTATGGGGGCCACTGAGTTCTTGGTCACCTCTCTTACAAGATCCTTCTCCCCCTTAGTTTGGTGGTTCGGCGGTTCTAAGAAGAGACCTGGTTGTTATTCCTTGTAAGTATTATGTGGGCCACTGAGTTCTTGGTCACCTCTCTTACAAGACCCTTCTCCCCCTTAGTTTGGTGGTTCGGCGGTTCTAAGAAGAGACCTGGTTGTTCTTCCATGTAAGTATTATGGGGGCCGCTGGGCTCTTGAGGACTTTCTGCAAAAGATGGATCATGCTGCGAATCTACAACACAACAAGACTAGAATCTGCAGTTTGTTTGTTTTTTTTGTTTTTTTTTTTCTGCTGCAAATGCAACTTAAGACCACATTTACGAACCTTGCACTTGGCCGTGGCTTCTACAAACAAAATCTCACAACTAGTATATGATGTCTGAAAACGTCCTTGGCTGAATGCTGCGGAGAGACGTCGTCTGACCAAGTTTATCCTGGAGGTTCCTGAATCCAGTTGAGGAAAGGGGTTCACATTTAACCCAAGCCACTTAAGCCTGTGTAGCCATCCTGACACTATAAGGGGGGTTATCCAGGACTTTTGCTACGGGTGACCTGTTCTCAGGATAGGTCATCATAGCTGATCGGTGGGGATCTGCCACTCGACAAGCTGCAGATCTCCAGGCTGCTATCGTTGTGAACAGTGCTGGAATCGGATCGTTATCTCCCTATCGCAGCAGCCTGGTAGCTGTGACTCGATTACCAAACAGGGCTGCTGTCCTACACGGACAACGGCACCAAGGATCAGCTGATCGGCCGCGATCCCAAGCAACGGACCATGCCCATCAACTATGGATGACCTATCATGAAAGGTCATCAACAACAAAACTCCTGGACAACCCATTAAACATCTCTGCCGTGGAGAACAGCATTGATTTTGGGTATGTTCACATGTAGCCGAAAATGGTGAGGATCTACACCAAAATCCACATCCACAATTTGCCATGTAGCTGCAGCAGCTTTTACCCTTTTGATACAAGGGGTGAATTCTGCTGTGGATCTGCATCATAGGTAAGGATTTTGATGTGGATTTTGGCGCTGATTTTCTACTGTAGAACACCAACACCCCTTCTGCTCCATGCGAACGTCCCCTTAGACCTTGTTTCCACGCTGATATTTCCCCCAGTCGTCTCCACGACAGCACCAATTGAGATTGCCTCCTCCTGATAGGACAGGAACAAACTGAGAGGTTAAAAGCTCCCCCCCTTCCCCACTTTCCTCAGTGTCTTCCTGTCCTGCCAGGAGGCAGGATCTCTGAGAGGAGCTGGTGGAGAAGCCAGCCAGGATTACTTACAGGCGGATCGGAAGGCAGTGGCTCACCCTGTCCTCCCTTCCCAGCCAGACGACTCCCGGGACGCCACATGGGGTGGTAACCCCCGGGCCAGGTTCCTCCTGCGGCGGCCCATGGGGGGTACAAAGCGGGAGCCTCAGTCCCCCTCGTCCTCCCTGCAGAAGTTACAGCGCGGCGCTCCAGGAAGCCCTCCGACGGCGGGGGGCGGGGCGCCGCGTCACGTGTCCAGCGCGATGACGTCATCGCATCTGCATCAGGAGCGGAGGGGGCGGGGCTTAGCGCAGGAGCGCGAAAATTAAAAAAAAAAAAAAAATAGGAACCTGAGAGAAGCCAGAACAAACCAGCACTACAGGTCGCAGGGTGTCTGCAGCAGCGGTATAGTAATGAGTGCTCCAGCCCCAGAGACAGCTGAAACCTCAGCCTCAGCGGCCGTAAGTAGCCAGTGCGGCAAAAAATACAATGCAATTATCCAGTGTATTGTGTATGGAAAATTGCATATTTACCCACAAAAAATGCTTTATTTGTCAGGGGGATATAAAAAGACATCACCCCCAGAACAAAACTCAGAAAATGCGCGGATTGCGGGATAAAACTGCCAGCTACGTACCAGAGGCCTCTATGCAAGGCATGCGTAGCTAGGCTAGTTAAAGAGGAATCAGGAGGACGTTAGGAAGCTGGTGAAAGAAGAGGTAGATCAGCCCTAACGTCACAGCTGGCGCCGCCAGCGAAACGCCAGAAAAGGGCGTATGTTCCTGACGAGCCTTCCGACTCAGAGAGTTCCATCGGTCGGAGCAAGAGGAACAGGCGGCCGAGGAGTCCTCAGATTAGGAGGACTACAAAAAATACTTATTCCATCAGGACGACTTAATGGAATTGATTAAGTCAGTCAGGGCTACACTAAAAATGGAAGAGCCCAAAGAACCACGTACCCTACAAGATGAGATATTTGGGGGACTAGGGGAGAGGCGCAAGCATACCTTCCCTGTCCACAAGAATATCACCAAAATAATCCAAAAAGAGTGGAGGACGCCGCACAGTTAAAAGATCCCATGGATCGCAAAGCTGAGGGCCTTCTAAAGAAATCATGGGAGGCAGCGGCAAACATACTTAGGCCAGGGATCGCAGCCACTTGTGTGGCGCGAACTCTGGGGGTACGGCTAGAACAGCTACAGCTACACCTAACCAATAAGACGCCGAGGGAACAGATCCTAAATTCCCTTCCGATCCTGCGTATGGCAACAAATTTCCTAGCGGACGCCGCGGCCGAGACTGTCAAACTCTCGGCGACAGCTACAGCCCGGTCTAACTCAGCCAGAAGAGTGTTATGGCTGAAATCGTGGTCAAAAATAAGCTATGCGCCCCAAAAACCCCGGAAGAAAAGCCACAGAGAGGGAAGACCTTCTTCCGGGCCCCAAGGCAACAGCCAGAGACCTACCGAGGCAGGGGCAAGACAGGCCGCTGGAGTTACCCCAAGGGGGGCAGAGGAAGGAATATCCTCTTTTACCCCCACCAGGGGGAGCCAAATCAGAGACCCTGACGCCATCCCCGTAGGGGCAAGGCTGGAGGGCTTTGTGGATCAAGGGGCCACGATTTCCGAAGGCCCATGGATCCCAAAGATCTTACAGCAGGAATACCGGATAGAACTGGTGTCCCTCCCCAGAAGAAAATTCATTATCACGGGAGGCTCCAAACAGTTACACCTACTAAGGCAAACCGTTGGGGACCTGCAACAACTAAATGCAATATCCCCCGTACCGCAAAACGAGGAGACCCAGGGCCATTATTCCAGGCTCTTCCTAGCAAGGAAACCCTGTGGGAAACAGCGGATGATAGTGAACCTGAAACCTCTGAACACCTGCATCAGATACAGAAAATTCAAGATGGAGTCCATCTCCTCAACGATAAAGTTGATTCCCAAAGGAGCCTACAGGGCATCCATCGATTTAAAGGATGCTTATTTCCACGTACCGATCCACGAGGGGTCCCGGAAATACCTAAGGCTCGCAGTGGATATGGGCAAAGGAATAGAGCACCATCAATTCAGATGCCTGCCCTTCGGGATCTCCTCAGCACCCAGAATCTTCACCAAAATTATGGCGGAGGTAGCCGCCTACCTGAGGAAGAAGTCGGTCCAAATAATAGCAGAGTCCAGAGAACTCCTAACGCAAACACCTGAGGATAGTGCTAGAACTTCTCCAATCCTTGGGACGGATCATAAACTGGGAAAAATCCAGCCTAGATCCCGACAAACAGAAAACGTTTCTGGGTATAACGCTCGACTCAGAATCGCAATGCTCCTGCCTAACCGAGGAGAGAATACAAAAAATCCGACTGCTAGTCAAAACCTTTTTACGGAGACAATTATGCACAATTCGGGAAGCCAGGTCTCTCCTGGGAAGCTTGATTTCAGGCATTCCAGGAGTGGCATGGGCCCAGGCCCACACCAGAGCCCTGCAGGCCGTAGTCCTATCCACGTGGGACAAAAAGCGGTCCTCTCTAGGGACAAGAATGTACATTCCAAGCGCGGCGAAAACATGCCTGCGTTGGTGGGCATCCCCAGAGAACCTGCGGAGAGGGGTTCATTGGCTACAAAACCCAGCCACTCGCATCACAACGGATGCAAGCGCCTGGGGATGGGGAGCGCACGTGGGGAACCAGTTCTTTCAGGGCCCATGACCTCAAAGAACAAAAGAACAGTCCTCAAATCACAGGGAACTACAGGCCGTATGGAAGATCCTACAGCAGTTAGGGAACTCGCTACGGGACCAGCATATAAAGATATTGTCAGACAATATCACCGCGGTCGCCCATATACGACACTAAGGGGGCACAAGATCTCCCGCTCTGCAAAACATTGCACAGAAAAATTTCCACTGGGCAGAGGGCCGGATCCTCTCGATCACGGCAACCCATTTGAAGGGGACGCTAAACCAAAAGCGGCCTTTCTCAGCAGGAGGCAAATAGACCCAGGAGAATGGTCTCTCTCCCTGAAAGCATTCAGAATCCTGATCAATCAGTGGGGGACCCCACAATTGGACCTGTTCGCAACCAGGGAAAAATGCTCCACTTTACAGCATGGCTCTTGAGGAATCCTCACCAAAAGAGAAGGGATTCTCAGAGAGAGGAGTAGAAACGTTAATGTCCAGCAGAAAAAAGACTACCCACCTTATCTACCAGAAAGTTGGAGAAGGGTCTCCTCATGGAGACAGGGAAGGGATCGCGGGGATTCTATCCCGGACATCCCTCTAATCTTAGAGGTCTTGCAGAGGGGCCTAGAGACGGGCCTCTCTCCAAGCACCCTGAAGTTCCAGGTCACAGCCCTTAGCGCCATATGTGACACAAAGTTCTCAGACAACAGATGGGTCAACAGGTTCCTAGCAGCAGCAACTAGATTACGGCCTGGGCCCATAAATCTTTTTCCAGACTGGAACCTTAACTGGGCCCTAGGGGCCATGACAACGGTACCATTCGAGCCGATCGAAGCACTACCCATAAAAATGCTTACTATTAAGACCATTTTGTTAGTAGCCATCACCTCCGCAAGACGGGCTAGCGAGCTGTAGGCCCTGTCCATTCGCCACCCGTTCCTAAAAATCTCGGCCACCGAATTAGTACTTAAAACGGACCCGGCGTTTATGCCAAAAGTAGGATCACATTTTCATAGGTCCCAGGACATAATAATCCCCTCAAATTTTAGTAAACCTAAAAACGAGGAAGAAAAAACCCTCAACTGCCTGGACGTTAGGAGAGCAGTCCTAGGCTACATAGAGGCGACAAGCCACTGGAAGCGGGACGACAACCTGTTCATCCAGTTCAGTGGCCCAAATAAAGGGAGCAAAGCAGCAAAAAGCTCCATAGCCAGGTGGATCCACCTGGCCATCAGAGTCCTATAAGGCCCTCGGGAAGGAAATCCCCTTAGCTCTTAAAGCCCATTCTACAAGGGCAGTAGCATCCTCATGGGCCGAACATAGCTCAGCTTCGGTCGAGCAGATATGCAAAGCCGCAGCCTGGAAGAAACCCCACATGTTTGTTAAACACTATAGGGTAAAAGTGCAGCAGGACGAGGACATGGCCTTCAGCCGCAAAGTCCTCTCGGCAGCAATCCCACCCTAGGGAAACTTTAGTTGGTACGTCTCAATTGGTGCTGTCGTGGAGACGACTGGGGGAAAAAATGGATTATACCTACCTGATAATCAGGTTTCCAGTAGTCTCCACGACAGCACCCGTACCTTCCCTCCCTAAATTGATAGGAAAGAAACTATATAATATAAAGAAACATATATATATATATATATATATATAATATAATTTTATTAAATAAATAAATAAATAAAAAAAATAAATAAATAAATAAAAATTCTAAGTTGAGCTCCTACCCCGGCAATTCGTTAGAATCCACTGAGGAAAGTGGGGAAGGGGGGGAGCTTTTAACCTCTCAGTTTGTTCCTGTCCTATCAGGAGGAGGCAATCTCAATTGGTGCTGTCGTGGGGACTACTGGAAACCTGATTATCAGGTAGGTATAATCCATTTTTTTGTCCAGCGTTTAGCATCAGTACCGCCTCACAGAGCAGCGCCAATGTGTCAAGACCGTTGTAGGAAGGCGTTCTGTAGCGGAATCTCTGCATGATGAGAAGGACGGCAGCTTTCCAATACACTTTGTGTTTCAGTTCTTCATCATTTTTTAAATCTCCTGTTGCTGTCAGTGAATAGAAATGGAAAAAATTCTTCCCATTGGCGGAAATCCCATTGTCATCTAGTTCTGCTTGCATAGCTGGAGGATTTGTTACAATGTGTCAGTATAGGCGATCGCCTGTGAGCTAAAGACCAGAACATCCCAAATCTCTCTTCTCCTGGGCTCTGTGCACATTGCACCAAACCGTTTGATAAAAGACCCCCCTTCTGCCGCTATGTGTCACTTACACGGTCTCCATTGTTAACCCCTTAAGGACATGGCCTATTTTGGGCTTAAGGACGCAACGATTTTTAGCGGATTTTCATCTCCATTTTTCAAAAGCCATAACTATTTTAATTTTTTTTTACCTTTTTTTTATGCTAATATGAGAAAAAGCACAAAAAAGGGTTTTTTTTTTACATTTTTCTTTTTTGTACATTTTTATTAGCTTTTTTTTTTTACACAATGTATGTCCCTCTGAGGGACTTAAAGCACAGCACTGGTGATCGCTGTGATAAGGCATGGCGGGGGGGCGGTGTGGTGGAGCAGGGGCTAGCAGTGGGGAACAGGGGGGAGCTCTCTCTCTCTCCCCCCCCCCCCCTCCCCTCTGCAACCCCCAGCGCCCCCCGAATCTTTTCGTCCGAGTAGTCAGTTACTCGGTGAAAAAGCGGTGCTTGGGTCCAAAAAAAACCCGAACGCTCGCTCATCTCTACAAGTGACTGATCACATGGCGGTGACATCACCAAACCTGTCAGCACATGGCTGCTGTCCGGCTGTGCAGGTTTTTAATAGAGGGAGTCAGCGTCCTGTGCTCAGGGGCAGAGGTCAGAGCCCAGGTGACTGCTGACAGGACCAGTGATTGTCACCATCATGTGATCAGGGGCGGAGGTCAGAGCCCAGGTTACTGCTGACAGGATCGGTGATGATGTCACCATCATGTGATCGGGGCGGAGGTCAGAGCCCAGGTGACTGCTGACAGGCCCGGTGATGATGTCACATCATGTGATCAGGGGCGGAGCATGAGAAGCACTCGCACACGGACAGGTAGTCATTAGTACTTTGTGCTCCGTCCTGAAAAGCAAAACTATCCAAATCTTTAGAAGGGGCTGCAATGTATTCTGTTCCAACACTGGCTACATAGAATTGGAGGGTTGGAAAGACATCTACAAACGTCGGGACACCTGAAGGAATAGTTTGCAACCAATTTTAAACCATAATGTGCTTTCTGTGCTGCGGAGCAGCGATCCCTGAGTGTTCCCTGGCAAAAGCCCTTTAGTTAAAATGATACAGGTGGTTTCACGTGTGTCGGCTCCTCCCGCTGACGGTTCCCTCGCAGATCGGGCTCAAAATACTGGCAATACTAGTACTGTATACAGCGCCGCTTCTTACATCCATCAGCCTGGCGGCTGAGCTGAAATCGCCCGGACCCCATTATAGTTGATGGGGTTCATTTGGTGCTGTTTGGTACCATCTCAAACGGAGCAGGAAAGTGGAACCCCGAGAGCAGGTGGGGAAACCGCGCAAATTCAGACTATTGTTGTGTTTCAGGTGAAGATTTCCTAATACTCGGTTCTTTGCTGCAGTTGGTCTGTGTTGTTAAAGTCATAAATAACTGGACACGTTGTAGATTGTGTATCTGCTTGCTAGATGTATTATTGTACGGGGTTTTACCTGCTTTGAGGTGTAATGGACGCCTTCTGTCTGGATACGTGTGGTGTGCACCCGAGCTAGAGCTTACACCAGCTACAGCTAGTAAGCGGGAGGACGGAAACTGTCCCGCTACTGCCACCTACAGGTACCTGCGCTGTAAGTCACTCGTCCTTTTCACTAGTTTCCATAAATATGCTCTTCATCTGCAGAGACCGTGGTCAGATGCTGGTACCCTATTCTCATCATGGTGGTCCCATGCAGCCCCCACAGGAAGGCTGCTGTCATCGTGCATGTACATTTTGGGGTAACGCACTGAATTTTTGTTTGTAACCTAAAAAGCAAGAAGGATGCGACTCTTTCCATTCATACTTTTTAGCTCTGTAGGTTATATGATGTGATATGGATACCCAAGCTAACGACTAATGACCCAACCAAGCACCATCATCGATCACTCAGATGCTCTTCCTGACGGCAGTTCCTGGGGTTGGGATGGCACTTGCATGTGTGATATCAACCTTGTGGGACAGTAGACTCCTCCCAGCATCCTAGATCCAGCAGGACTATCTCAGATTCCGGGTAGTGCCCCGGCAAGCCTGGTGTATTGTCGGGATCAGTGGGTGTGGATCAGCCGTGCCACTCACTGGTTTAGCTTGAGGCCAAATCCTGAGATGACACCCAAGGAACCCTACCAATTGGGATCTGGGCTTCTCTGTGGGGTCCCCATTCCACTGGAAGGGGTCCCAGTAATGTGGCAGCTGATGCTACTATAGCTCCAGGCGCGGTACCTGAGCGTGTGACCAGTGATGTAGTCAGACAGTCCAGGTTGGGACAGGCAGTAGAACTTCAGGACAAGCCGGAGGTTGGGGCACACGGGATGGCACAGGCCAGAGGTCGTGGTGGGCAGCCATACCGCCCACGTTTACAAGAATATATAGAGGGACAATCCCTGTTAAGCTGCACCTCTAACCCCACCCAATCCCACTCCGTGCTCTTTAAGGCCGGTGTCCCACGGCCGTAAGCGTCACGTTTACTGTACACGCTAATATGTTCACATTCATTGAAGTGGGCAACTAAGAGAATTCGTTCAACATGGGCTATTTTTGTTCGCAAATGTGGAGGAAAATAGAGCATGCGGTGCATTTTTTTTGCGATAACGAAATGCTTGCGCAAAATATGTTTATGTAAATTAACCCAATGAAATGAACTACGTATTTTGCCTAATCCTGCTCCTTTGTGCTCCATACACATAATACCCTCTTTGTGTGGCACATAGATGCAGTGTGTACAGTGATGAAGCCTCCTTAGTGCCCCTTCACAGTCATGATGTCCTCTAATGCCCACCACAAGTCAGGATGTCCCTTTAGTAGCTCCCAAACCGTAAGTATGCCCCTCCACAGGAAAGTTTCCCAGTGGCACACAAAAAATACGTCCTAGTGAAGTCCCCTAGTGCCCCTCACACATTATGATGCCCCTTTAGTGCCTCCCACTTCAAATAAAAAGAAGCTCATCTAGCACCATTCTGCTGAAGAATAGAAGAGATTGCTCTGCAGGTTTGCGCCGGTCTGTGCTGTCTGTGGCAGAGCCCAGCAGACCTGATGATGTCGTTCCATCGCGCCTGCACTAAGCCATTAGCAGCAGCGACATGAATGGTGCAGCAGGTAGCGGATAGCTCCATACAATACTTCAGCATTGTATTTGTATCCAGATACAGCTGACATTGGGATATTCTGCATGTCACTCAGGACGGCGGGACAGTGCCTGAAATTCAGGACTGTCCTGCTAGATCACAGACAGTTGGTAGCCACCGGCAGTAGACAGACACGTGATCAGTATAATAAGCTGGGGTCAGGAGCCGAGATGGGAAAGTAGTCCAGAATAGCAACTTGAACAGGACCAAAAGACCATAAACGTAGGCACCCTCCAAATGGGGAAGATGTCTGATATAGCGAAGGGTGTCACATGATTGACATGGGAGTGCACACTTGCCCTTTAAGAGCTCGACCACGTGCATGTACCCTCTGGGCTGCAGTCATGGAACAAAGCAGACGGTGGAGCAGAGTGTTTGCAGTGAGAAGCTGCAGAACGTGTGCCGTGGCCGCAGTGTAACATGTATGTTCATATCCTCCCTGCTCCCACTGACTCCACATACTTGCATGTGGTGCAGAGAAGGACAAGGGACCGGGCAGCAACCACGCAGTCTTCTTCCACTGCTGCAGAAGTCAAGGCCCGATGCAGCATGGCAGCACGACAGCAAGAATGTGAGGAGGAGGTTAGAACTGTACACTGCGAGTAAACATGGGGGGCAAGAAGACGAGGATTGGAGGAGGCCAAGAAGAGAGGGAGTCCTGTGAGGAGCAGCGGCAGGCCAGAGCGCTGGTATTGGGTCTCGACAGCAGCAGGTGGCAGCAAAAGCGGTAAGCACACGGACAGCTATCTATGTGCCGCTGATCTCCACAGCCTACGCACATGGCATGCGCAAGAATGTTCATGTGAATAGCCAATGGGTCTGTGACGTATGTGGGCAGCACACGGCTGGAAATCCACCCGTCGGGGATCATCACAATGCGGGCGCTAACATAGTAACATAGTATGCTAGGCTCAAGGGAGACAATGTTCATCCAGTTCAGCCTGTTGTGTCCCCCCCCCCCCCCCCCCTTTGTTGATCCAGAGGAAGGCAAAAAAAACCACAAGGAGGCAGAAGCCAATTAGCCCACTTGGGGGAAAAATTCCTTCCCGACTGCATAATGGCAGTCAGAGTAATCCCCGGATCAATGTTTGAAAGTTCCTACCTGAATGTAAGACCCGGAACAACAACCCAGCTGGTTATTTAATGTCTAGTACCCTCTTAAACTCCTCTATGGGTTCTGCCACCACCACGTCCTCGGGCAGAGAGTTCCACAGTCTCACGGCTCTTACAGTAAAGAACACCTATGTTGGTGATAAAACCTTCGCACAGATGTCTACTTGTTGTTTGGCCCAAAAATTTTCTGAATCGTGGTTAGTTTAGAGGAACCGAGGAATAAAATCTGTATACACATGGAGGACTGTTAGATTCTCCTCAGGCTGCATGTACCGATGTCCCTCTGCATAATGTACCACTCCTCCCACTACCCTACTTCTTATCCTTAATGGTAATGCTCCTTTTTATTCAAATTTACCCCCAGTCTGGAGGTTGCAGCCCCTTCTTAGCCTTAAAGGCTCCATCCCTGCAATCCACAGCCGCTTCCTTATGTACTTTACAGCCTTTTAGTATATACACAGAGAGGTGAGGTAGATTCCCCTCAGTATATACACACAGAGGTGAGGTAAATTCTCCTCAGTATATGCACACAGAGGTAAGGTAGATTCTCCTCAGTATATACAGGTAGAGGAGAAGTAGATTCTCCTCAGTATATACACAGAGAGGTGAGGTAGATTCTCCTCAGTATATACACACAGAGGTAAGTTAGATTCTCCTCAGTATATACAGGTAGAGGAGAAGTAGATTCTCCTCAGTAGATACACAGAGAGGGGAGCTAGATTCTCCTCAGTAGATACACAGAGAGGGGAGCTAGATTCTCCTCACTATATACATTCGCAGAGGGGAGCTAGATTCTCCTCACTATATACATTCGCAGAGGTGAGCTAGATTCTCCTCACTATATACATTCGCAGAGGTGAGCTAGATTCTCCTCACCATATACATACGCAGAGGTGAGGTAGATTCTCCTCAGTAAATACATGTAGAGGAGAAGTACATTCTCCTGAGTATATAAACAAAGTGGGGAGGTAGATTCTACTCAGTATATACACACGGAGGGGAGGTAGATTCTCCGCAGTATATACACATGGAGGTCAGTTATATTCTCAGTACATACACATAGAGGTGAGGTAGATTCTCCTCAGTCTATACACACGGAGGTGAGGTAGATTCTCCTCAGTATATACACACACGGAGGGGAGGTAGATTCTCCTCAGTATATACACACGGAGGGGAGGTAGATTCTCCTCAGTATATACACACGGAGGTGAGGTAGATTCTCCTCAGTATATACACACGGAGGTGAGGTAGATTCTCCTCAGTAAATACACACGGAGGTGAGGTAGATTCTCCTCAGTAAATACACACGGAGGTGAGGTAGATTCTCCTCAGTATATACACACGGAGGTCAGTTAGATTCTCCTCAGTATATACACACGGAGGTCAGTTATATTCTCCTCAGTATATACACTCAGAGGTCAGTTATATTCTCCTCAGTATATACACATAGAGGTCAGTTATATTCTCCTCAGTATATACACATAGAGGTCAGTTATATTCTCCTCAGTATATACACATAGAGGTCAGTTATATTCTCCTCAGTATATACACATAGAGGTCAGTTATATTCTCCTCCGTATATACACATAGAGGTCAGTTATATTCTCCTCCGTATATACACATAGAAGTGAGGTAGATTCTCCTCCGTATATACGCATGGAGGTGAGGTAGATTCCCCTCAGTATATACGCATAGAGGTGAGGTAGATTCTCCTCAGTATATACACATAGAGGGGAGGTAGATTCTCCTCAGTATATACGCATAGAGGTGAGGTAGATTCTCCTCAGTATATACGCATAGAGGTGAGGTAGATTCTCCTCAGTATATACGCATAGAGGTGAGGTAGATTCTCCTCAGTATATACGCATAGAGGTGAGGTAGATTCTCCTCAGTATATACGCATAGAGGTGAGGTAGATTCTCCTCAGTATATACGCATAGAGGTGAGGTAGATTCTCCTCAGTATATACGCATAGAGGTGAGGTAGATTCTCCTCAGTATATACGCATAGAGGTGAGGTAGATTCTCCTCAGTATATACGCATAGAGGTGAGGTAGATTCTCCTCAGTATATACGCATAGAGGTGAGGTAGATTCTCCTCAGTATATACGCATAGAGGTGAGGTAGATTCTCCTCAGTATATACGCATAGAGGTGAGGTAGATTCTCCTCAGTATATACGCATAGAGGTGAGGTAGATTCTCCTCAGTATATACGCATAGAGGTGAGGTAGATTCTCCTCAGTATATACGCATAGAGGTGAGGTAGATTCTCCTCAGTATATACGCATAGAGGTGAGGTAGATTCTCCTCAGTATATACGCATAGAGGTGAGGTAGATTCTCCTCAGTATATACGCATAGAGGTGAGGTAGATTCTCCTCAGTATATACGCATAGAGGTGAGGTAGATTCTCCTCAGTATATACGCATAGAGGTGAGGTAGATTCTCCTCAGTATATACGCATAGAGGTGAGGTAGATTCTCCTCAGTATATACGCAGAGAGGTGAGGTAGATTCTCCTCAGTATATACGCAGAGAGGTGAGGTAGATTCTCCTCAGTATATACGCAGAGAGGTGAGGTAGATTCTCCTCAGTATATACGCATAGAGGTGAGGTAGATTCTCCTCAGTATATACGCATAGAGGTGAGGTAGATTCTCCTCAGTATATACGCATAGAGGTGAGGTAGATTCTCCTCTGTATATACGCATAGAGGTGAGGTAGATTCTCCTCTGTATATACGCATAGAGGTGAGGTAGATTCTCCTCTGTATATACGCATAGAGGTGAGGTAGATTCTCCTCAGTATATACGCATAGAGGTGAGGTAGATTCTCCTCAGTATATACGCATAGAGGTGAGGTAGATTCTCCTCAGTATATACGCATAGAGGTGAGGTAGATTCTCCTCAGTATATACACATAGATATCAGTTATATTCTCCTCAGTATATACTTAAGCCCTCCAGATCTCTGTGGTGGTGGTAGGTCGGTGTCTCCTGTCAGAACTGCTGAGTTGTGTCTGGCATAATAACGGCTTAGTTGTATTCTCAGTGTGTTAGAATCTGCAATGACTTCACCAGGGGTGGAGCTATGGTGGCACCACTGGGCGGGGCTATAACTTTGCCAGGGAACCGAGCTATGAGATTAACTCACTCACATACATACAGACAAGTGGTCGTTAGTAGTTTGATAAGAGTAGCTGGTTACCCACGACTTCGTCCGCGTAGGATTTGTATTTTTTAAAATTTAATTTGTGCTTTGTGTGTGCTGTGAGTGGTTGCTAGGGGCAACACCCATTTTATTTAAAATCTCAATCCATGCTAATGTCTTTTGTTCAAGTTTTAATCCTGCTAGCTTAATAACCACATACATGTGGCAGCGTCTGCCCTCACATGTCTGCCCGTCTGTGGCGGCCTCGCTTATGATGTGCACCCCCTCCACTCTGCCGCACTTAATAACCACATACGTGCGTCAGCGACATCTGCCCTCACATGTCAGCCCATTTGGGGCGGCCTCGCTTATGATGTGCGCCCCCTCCACTCCGCCGCACTTAATAATCACATACGTGCAGTAACAATGTCTGCCCTTATGTGTCTGCCCGTTTGTGTAGGCGTAACTTATGATGTGCACCCCCTTTCCCTCCGCCTCACCCCACAGTGTGGCAACGGAGCGGAGGCGAGCCTGTGCATCACCAATAAATCTGTCTTGTGGCTCCTTAGAGATCAGGATATGCTGTAGGTGATGTCCGACCTCGGGATGCAGATCAGCAGAATCGCTTCAGCCGTTTAGGCGTGAAAATGTAACAACCAGACAGACCGTGACGGTGCTCAGCCAATCAGAGCCAGCGCTCGATGAACCAATCACAGCCATTCATTGAACCAATCACAGTTACTTTCCAATCCCCGGCCTGAACACCAGTGTGGACCAATGAATGAAAGGCTCCCTCCTGATGCTCTCCGGCGTTCGTTGAATGGCTGTGATTGGTCCAGCGAGCGCCGGCACTGATTGGCTGAGCGCCACGGCCTCAGCCAATCACAGGTAGCGCTTCCTGCAGGCGGGATTTACAGATCCCTGACCAGGGAGAAATGCCTGAAGACAACATCCGGGGACCGTGGAGAAGAGGCGCCGGAGCGGGCAGCGCTGTTAGGCTCCTTGTCCACGGCCATTGCGGAATAAAGCCGGAGCGGGCAGCGCCTCTTAGGTGACGGATGTGTTTTTTTCCCGCAGCCAGGGATTATTTTAGGGACAAACTGTAGGATTTCCTGCCGTAAAACCTGCATCGCATGAAAACTGCAACCGAAAGGAGGCTCCATAGAGAAACATGGCCGGTGTGGAGGATCCGTAGGAGAGGCGGCTCCGCATGCAGGCGGTCCGCAGCACTGACGCCGTGCGACAACATAGCGCGGTAAGGGCTCCCGTGTGGACGCGGCCGTGCGGTCCGTGTTATATGCGCCCTGGTATTTAGTCTTACCCTATTGTTATATTTTGGGGTCCCCGGTTTGGTATCGCCGTGTCTGAACGACCTATAAATGACGTTACTAATCCCATGCGGCGACCGCGGTGAATAATCACGGAATGCCAGAAGCGCAGTTTTTTTTAGTCGCACCGTCTTTCGATAAAATTTGAATAAAAAGTCATGAAGAATCACGTAACCCAACAATATTAGCAATAAACGCGGCGGCTGGGCCTGCAGACGATGCGCCGGAGACCGCGCCGCCGCCGGGGAGCTGACGTGATCACACTTTGAATAAGACAACACACGTGTCTGTTGGCAGCCGTCCGCGCGGACATCGCGGCATCACCGCCTTCTCTGTGGGGCAGGAATTTCACACCTCCCAAAATCCGCACGACGTTACTTGAAAACTGCGAGATTACAGTCTGAATTACGGACGTCCTTCAGAATTGTTGCGGATTTCTACTCTGCAGGAGATGAAATTCCACAATGAAGTCTGTGGAAAAAATGGTAGAAATTCTGCAAAACTTTCCGCAAAACACATTCGACGGTTAAAGGCGCAGCAAAATCTGCACTAATTGCCAAAATCCGCGTCTGCGTTCATCCTGCGGACAATTCCATCCCGCATGAAAGTCCTAAAGGCGGGTTGGAAAAAAACTAATAGAAACCTGTCTGGTAGTTAAAGGGTTACTCCCCTCCCCATGCCGGCCTCCGACAATATGGCGCCGCCCTGGCCGCGGACACTTCTACCTCTGCCAGCCATTCCTCTAGTGGCCGCCAGTAATCCCGCCCACCGCTCACCTCTAGCCAATCATGCAGCTCTAGTTCGCACGAGCTCGGGTAAGAGACGCTCTGTGATTGGTGGACAGTTTGTACACAGAGCGTCCATTGGCTGGCTGTCAGGGTCGTGTAGATGGCGCCTTCGCAGCTTCCGGGACTTTAGTTGTTGTGTTCCCGTTATATCCGTCCGTGCTGCGGATGGCGGGGAGCCGGCTGCTCGTGGAGGTGCACTAGCGGGTAAGTTCCGGGGTCTGCAGACGTATGCAAAGGGTGAACAGGCCGGCTGCACTACCGCCCAGTGTGACTACCGGTCACACATGCTAGCTGTCAGTGAATGGAGCTGTGCGGTATCCGCCTGCAGTGTTCTCATCTACCAGAATGGAGCCCCTTCTAGACACTTCAAGAGCCGCGCCATTGTTTGTGTGAGATCTGACCTCCTCGTTGGCCGCGTACAGCTGCAGGATTGGCGCTCGTCCTTCAGCGTCCTGTGAACCAGCCGCCATCGTTTTTCCGTCTGAGTGCGAACCTCACGATTGTCGCTTGTCGTCGCCGCGGTTACACGGAACGATTTTCGATCATTTGTGCTCGTTTGCACAATCGCGGTTCCATGTAAACGCCCCTTAATCTGTGGGATCGCGGGGGCCGCGCCTCGTAGCGCCGGTGTGTGCGCAGCGCCCATGCATCCCTATGTGTCTCCATGGTAACGGGTTACAGACAGCCCTGCCCCGCCTTCTGTTACCGTGGAGACACGGATCTGACCCGCCGCTGCTATCCGCTTCCTGCGCTGAAGGTCGTATTTACGCAGCAGGAAAAACGCACAAGTCCTGCGCGCCGCTGACGAGGCGCAGAAATGGCGGCCTGTAATACGTTGCATCCGGTGGGCTGCACACAGGTGGTTCGCCTATTGTGCGGGCGCAGGAGCACACGCGTGTTCTCTCACACGTCAGAGGATGTCCATGCGTCCGTGACGCCAGGTGAAGCCGAGACACCCCCCCCTCCCCCCCGGTGCACACGCATGTAAGTAATAATGCAGTATGTCCAGTTCTGGCCGGGCGCACGTGTCCGTGTTTCCCTGCAGGTGTCGCACATGAGCACGCAGGAAGTGCACGATGACACGTATGCGAGCTGCGTGACGCCACTCCCCATACGGTATCTTGGCATGTCTGCGTGTCTGATATGCACCGAGATGGAGAATGGCGCAATTTTTAGTGTAGCGTGGAAAAACCAGGTGTGAGCGGCCAGTAGACCTTATGGGCTGCCGGCACTGGTGGTGGCATCCGATGGCGATCCGCCTGTGTCAGCGGCCTCCGGGCGAAGTACTTAACATAAATTAGCTCTGTGCCGCGTACTGTATGCACATACCCACCCCCCCCGCGCCCCACCGCCTCGTTCTCGCGGAGCGCGGACTCTCCATCTGGGGCACGTATGTTTTATGTACGTAATATGGGGAGCTGAAACCCCACAGACTCACATTGGCGCGCTCAGGCGGTTTTCACGCGAGTATTTATGCATGTAACAGTGGCAGCGTCTCCTCGTTTAGTGGATGTGATTGTGACCTCGCCGCGGTCTGGGGGAGCGGGGGCTTCCTGACGTGTTTGTTTGCGTGTAAAGAACGTAATAAATACACCTGCAAAAATAAATATTGAACCGAAATGTGAGCGAGACCAGAATGCAGTTGTGTTGGTGTCAGGTAGTTGGTGGTGGTGGGGTATTCCCCTGCGTTGTTGCACCTGGCCTGGAGGTTATGGAGGGAGTCTTGGTACTGGTGCATCTTGTCTCCACCGGAAGTGTGGGTGGAGACATGGGTTGGCCGGCCACAGTGATGGGGAACACCTACGTAACGCCCAACAGTATTGCTGTGCAGGGTTAGGGTTAGTTTTAGGGTTATGTTTAGCATTACCGGCTGAGCTGCATTCAGGATGTGAATGCTGGCTTACACCTGCCGGGGTACATGGAGAGAGTGACCAGCTGCAGCAGCGCAGCCACACACAAGCCGATCTGGCAGCGCTGATGTGAGGTCGGCGGGGAGACTGACGGTGAGGCCCGGACAGTGGCGGAGCAGTGAGGTGAGCCCCGGAATGACAGTGACGGGTGACAGAAGCGAAGTCTGACAGCGACAGAGATATTGCAACAGCGGACTTGGGAGCTGGCATGTCAGTCAGCGCAGCGCTGGGGACTACGGGACAGCCAATCAAAACTTATGGTCGTGCACTCTGTCTCCAGCCAAGCAAGTTGTGGGCGTGCAGTTTGTTTCCACCCATTCTTCTGGTGGAGACGAGATACAACAGTATCGGGAGTCTCCTACAGTTAACCTTTGTGTTTTACCTATGGCCTGTAGCCTTGTTGTGTTTCCATTAGGTCCTACGTACCAATCCTAGGTACTGATGGCAGCTGTGCTTGGCCTTGTGCCCTCACCTACGCATGTTACCTGTAGGCTTGTGGCCCCTGAGCTTCACCTATGGCTCCAGGATCGGCCTTTGTCTTGTGGCCTCTAGGCTCTGACTATGACCCGGTTACTCTGTGTTGGTCGGGGATGGTTGGACCTCCTGATCTTCAGTGGAAGCCTCTTCCTCCTGTCTTCCGTGTGGGCTCTGTGGAGATCTGAGGGAAGAGCGGTCTGATGATGGCAGCTTGTCGACACCAGAAGTGGTGGGTGTTGAGAAGGGTAAGGCTGTTTGGCAGCCAGGTCACACCCCCAGTATGTGATTGGCTGCAAAGCTTGCTCCCCCTCAGGTCCTGCAACTCACCCACTCCGCTGGCAGGAAGAAGTTTGCCGGGGCAGATTGAGTGACAGGCTGCAGCGGTTAACCACTGAAGTGCTGGCAGGGGGTGATTAAGAGGAGTCTGCAGCGGTTAACCACTACAGCGCCGGCAGGGCTAGTGACAGGAGGCATCAGGGCTGCATGGTAGGAGGCTAGCAGCAGGGGGATATAGTTTTGCATGGAGGGTTAGTTTCACTGTCAGGGTTACATTATTAGCTGTACATGCTTCCATGTGAGACCATGTACAGCTAATAATGTAAGCCTAACACTGAAACTAACCCTCCATCCAAGGCAAAACTATATCCCCACGCTGCTAGGACCTTACTGCAGGCAGCCAATCAGCAGCTTGTGGGCATATACTGGGCAGATACAACCTTCACTACGCATCCACCTGCACTTGTGGTGGAGACAAGGTACACCAGTACTGATGGCGGTTACAATTCACCTCCGATGGGGTTTTTCTATAAGTTGCTTCCTCACCTGAGAAGTTACAGGAGGTGATAGTATGTAATGTCGCCCGCAGACTTTCTCCACTTCACATTCATGCTCCGAACCTACAACCTCGCCCTCCACCGCATCAAACAAGTCTACTTCACTTCCCGCCCCTCACCATCCCACAACCCTCAACGACTCTGACACTCGGCCCTAAATTGCATCTCCAAATTATTAGAACGCCTGGTTTGCTCCCACCTTATAAGCCATCTATCAGAACACTCTCTTCTCGACCCCCTACAGTCCGGCTTCTGCCCCCAACACTCAACAGAAACTTCCCTGACTAAAGTGTGAAACTACCTCCTGTTGGCCAAATTGAGGGGTGACTGCTCCCTACTGATCCTCCCGACCTCTGCGCAGCATTCAGCACTGTTTACCACAAACCCCTCCTCAGTATGCTTCGCTCCATCGGTCTGAAGGACACTGCTCTCTCCTGGTTCTCCTCCTACCTATCTGACCGCTCCTTCAGTGTCTCCTTTACTGACTCTATCTGTCTTCCTCTTCCCCTTGTTGTTGTGGCCCTCCAGGGGTCGGTCCTTGGCCCCTCCCCTCCTCCTTCCTCTCCTCTCCCCTTTCCCCCTCGCTGTTGGGGACTCCCAGGGCTTAGCCCCCTCCCCTCCTCTTCCCCTTGCTGTTGGGGTCCCCCAGGGCTCGGTCCTTGGGCCCCTCCCCTCCTCTTCCCCTTGCTGTTGGGGTCCCCCAGGGCTCGGTCCTTGGGCCCCTCCCCTCCTCTTCCCCTTGCTGTTGGGGTCCCCAGGGCTTGTTCCTTGGGCCCCTCCCCTCCTCTTCCCCTTGCTGTTGGGGTCCCCCAGGGCTCGGTCCTTGGGCCCCTCCCCTCCTCTTCCCCTTGCTGTTGGGGTCCCCCAGGGCTCGTTCCTTGGGCCCCTCCCCTCCTCTTCCCCTTGCTGTTGGGGTCCCCAGGGCTCGTTCCTTGGGCCCCTCCCCTCCTCTTCCCCTTGTTGTTGTCCCTCAGGGCTCGGTCCTCGGCCCCCTCCTCTTCCTTTCACTGTTGGAGTCCCTGAGGGCTCGGTCCTCGGCCCCCTCCTCTTCCCCTTCCTGTTGGGGTCCCCCAGGGCTCGGTCCTTGGCCCCTCCCCTCCTCCTTCCTCTCCTCCCCTTTCCCCCTCGCTGTTGGGGACTCCCAGGGCTTAGCCCCCTCCTCTCCTCTTCCCCTTGTTATTGGGGTCCCCCAGGGCTCGGTCCTTGGCCCCCTCCCCTCCTCTTGCTGTTGGGGTCCCCCAGGGCTCGGTCCTTGGCCCCCTCCCCTCCTCTTCCCCTTCCTGTTGGGGTCCCCCAGGGCTCGGTCCTTGGCCCCCTCCTCTTCCCCTTGCTGTTGGCGTCCCCCAGGGCTCGGTCCTTGGCCCCCTCCTCTTCCCCTTGCTGTTGGAGTCCCCCAGGGCTCGGTCCTTGGCCCCTCCCCTCCTCCTTCCTCTCCTCCCCTTTCCCCCTCGCTGTTGGGGACTCCCAGGGCTTAGCCCCCTCCTCTCCTCTTCCCCTTGTTATTGGGGTCCCCCAGGGCTCGGTCCTTGGCCCCCTCCCCTCCTCTTGCTGTTGGGGTCCCCCAGGGCTCGGTCCTTGGCCCCCTCCCCTCCTCTTCCCCTTCCTGTTGGGGTCCCCCAGGGCTCGGTCCTTGGCCCCCTCCTCTTCCCCTTGCTGTTGGGGTCCCCCAGGGCTCGGTCCTTGGCCCCCTCCTCTTCCCCTTGCTGTTGGAGTCCCCCAGGGCTCGGTCCTTGGCCCCCTCCTCTTCCCCTTGCTGTTGGGGTCCCCCAGGGCTCGGTCCTCGGCCCCCTCCCCTCCTCTTCCCCTTGCTGTTGGGGTCCCCCAGGGCTCGGTCCTTGGCCCCTCCCCTCCTCCTTCCTCTCCTCCCCTTTCCCCCTCGCTGTTGGGGACTCCCAGGGCTTAGCCCCCTCCTCTCCTCTTCCCCTTGTTATTGGGGTCCCCCAGGGCTCGGTCCTTGGCCCCCTCCCCTCCTCTTCCCCTTCCTGTTGGGGTCCCCCAGGGCTCGGTCCTTGGCCCCCTCCTCTTCCCCTTGCTGTTGGGGTCCCCCAGGGCTCGGTCCTTGGCCCCCTCCTCTTCCCCTTGCTGTTGGAGTCCCCCAGGGCTCGGTCCTTGGCCCCCTCCTCTTCCTCTTCCTCTCACTGTTGGGGTCCCCCAGGGCTCGGTCCTCGGCCCCCTCCCCTCCTCTTCCCCTTGCTGTTGGGGTCCCCCAGGGCTCAGTCCTCGGCCCTCGGCCCCCTTCTTTTCTCTATCTA
Source organism: Eleutherodactylus coqui (assembly GCF_035609145.1). Taxonomy (NCBI): domain Eukaryota; kingdom Metazoa; phylum Chordata; class Amphibia; order Anura; family Eleutherodactylidae; genus Eleutherodactylus; species Eleutherodactylus coqui. Next base: position 166,699,308 of record NC_089845.1, read on the forward strand.
CACAGCCCCTATTAGACAGACCATCAGGAGATTTGACCTCCAATACCACCTCTATGCTGACGACACCCGGTTATACACTTCCTCCCGTGACATCTCTGCATCTTTCCTGCAGAATGCCACTGACTGTCTGTCCACTGTCTCTAACACCATGTCCTCTCTCTACCTAAAACTGAACCTCTCTAAAACTGACCTGCTGGTATTTCCACCCTCCACTAACCGACCTCCTCCTGACATCTCCATCTCAGTGTGTGGCGCCATAACTCCCAGCATGCCCGCTGCCTTGGGGTCATATTTGACTCTGATCTCTCTTTTACCCCCTACATCCAATCTCTGGCCCGAACATGTCAGCTGCACCTCAAGAACATCGCAAGAATCCGCTCTTTCCTCACTGCAGACATGTTAAACGTGCTCACTGTCGCCCTCATCCGGTCCGGCTGGATTACTGCAACCCGCTGCTGATCGTCCCGCTGCTGATCGCCCCTCTTATCTGTGCACACTGCAGTGACGCCGCTGTACTCCGTCGCTCGGCACGATTCCCGCGAGTCACACTTATATTGTGGTGTTTGTGCTGCACTGTTTTCACTTTTCCTTCTGCCCCCGCTGTCTGACCGCCATAACTGTTTCTCCCACCCTTCCCCCGATGGTTCAGCGCCGCCTCGTGTTGCACTTCGTTTCTATTGGAGTTCATACAGCTTCTTGATTGGTTTTTATTAGAGTTTTGTTTTGGAGAGGGGCGACCACAAGGCGCTATCCTGGCCTTTCTGATGGCGTCCCCCGTACGGGATAAATGAGCTATATGGTAGATTGGACTTTGGGGCTCGTGCCACGAGCGGCGCGGGGTCCGCCTGCAGATTTACGCCGCGGGGGTATTGCGATTGAAAACAAGTCCTGCTGGTCATCCCGAATTTCCGCGGTTTCCGCTAACGCTATATTAATGGAGTCGCCTGCGGTGTAAATCCGCGGCTAATAGAGCTCGCCGCTATTTATTTCCCGCTGCGGACATCCGCGGTATAATCCACCGGTGAGAAGAGGAGGCAGAAAGCTACTAGGTTCAATAGACGCGGATGGCTGCGGGAAACATGGTAGAAATCCGTCCGTGGGCGTTCACCCCCATGGGGCAGCGATGCCAAAGATGTCGTGTTTTTAGGATTTCATTATATGGTAAACTTTTATCACCTTTTTTTTATTGTTTTAAATAGTTTTTTTTACTCATATAAAACGACTTCCTGCTCGCGATGACTTGTACATTGCGGATCGCGCTATAATCTATTAGGCCTTCAGCGGCAATCTGCAGTGGTAGCCCTGGGTTCTTTCAGAAGGCCCCCCGCTGCCATGGCAACCAAACGCCCAGCAATCTCATCAAGCGAGGGACCACCAACCTTCAGGAGCATCTAATGTGATGAAAGGTGGCAGTGAGTCTATCTGACCACTAGAGGGCGCTGGAGAAGCATCTTGTGGACTACGCACTCTAGGAAAAAAATAAAATAAAATTAAACCTCCAGAAGAAGTTGTTGTTTTGCTGTAAAACTCATCCTGCAGATCTGTAAATGATGAGAGTTGTGGTGATTAGATGGACGGTCTTGTCACTGGAGGCCCTAAAAGTAGTTCCCCCCTTGGCCTATAAGAGGCTCTCGGAGGCTCCTTGTGTGTAGTGACCTGTTCCTCCGCTTATGTAGAGCTTGTTGGCCACTAGACGCCTCTACGACGCAGAGAAGAGATTTCACCCCGTTACCAGAGGGGGGCGCATTATTGGGATGGGAGAAGCTGGAGGGTCGTATCGATGAATTGTCCCCCACCAGGCATTCTGACCAGACTGTTAGGAGTTGTTGGGACCAGTGGATGTGTGAGGACACACAAGGTGACCGGGCTCAGGACGCCCCCTACAGACCACCAGTAGAGAGGAGCATCTGACCAGACTGTTAGGAGGTGTTGGGACCAGTGGATGAGGGCACACAAGGTGACTGGGCTCAGGACGCCCCCTACAGACCACCAGTAGAGAGGAGCATCTGACCAGACTGTTAGGGGGTGTTGGGACCAGTGGATGTGTGAGGGCACACAAGGTGACCGGGCTCAGGACGCCCCCTACAGACCACCAGTAGAGCTGAGCGTCTGACCAGACTGTTAGGAGGTGTTGGGACCAGTGGATGTGTGAGGGCACACAAGGTGACCGGGCTCAGGATGCCCCCTACAGACCACCAGTAGAGAGGAGCGTCTGACCAGACTGTTAGGGGGTGTTGGAACCAGTGGATGTGTAAGGGCACACAAGGTGACCGGGCTCAGGACGCCCCCTACAGACCACCAGTAGAACTGAGCGTCTGACCAGACTGTTAGGAGGTGTTGGGACCAGTGGATGTCTGAGGGCACACAAGGTGACCGGGCTCAGGACGCCCCCTACAGACCACCAGTAGAGAGGAGCGTCTCACCAGACTGTTAGGGGGTGTTGGGACCAGTGGATGTGTGAGGGCACACAAGGTGACCGGGCTCAGGACGCCCCCTACAGACCACCAGTAGAACTGAGCGTCTGACCAGACTGTTAGGGGGTGTTGGGACCAGTGGATGTGTGAGGGCACACAAGGTGACTGGGCTCAGGACGCCCCCTACAGACCACCAGTAGAGCTGAGCGTCTGACCAGACTGTTAGGAGGTGCTGGGACCAGTGGATGGGGCACACAAGGTGACCGGGCTCAGGACGCCCCCTACAGACCACCAGTAGAGAGGAGCGTCTGACCAGACTGTTAGGGGGTGTTGGGACCAGTGGATGTGTGAGGGCACACAAGGTGACCGGGCTCAGGACGCCCCCTACAGACCACCAGTAGAGCTGAGCGTCTGACCAGACTGTTAGGAGGTGTTGGGACCAGTGGATGGGGGCAAACAAGGTGACCAGGCTCAATACGCCCCCTACAGACCACCAGTAGAGAGGAGCGTCTGACCAGACTGTTAGGAGGTGTTGGGACCAGTGGATGTGTGAGGGCACACAAGGTGACCGGGCTCAGGACGCCCCCTACAGACCACCAGTAGAGCTGAGCGTCTGACCAGACTGTTAGGAGGTGTTGGGACCAGTGGATGTCTGAGGGCACACAAGGTGACCGGGCTCAGGACGCCCCCTACAGACCACCAGTAGAGAGGAGCGTCTGACCAGACTGTTAGGGGGTGTTGGGACCAGTGGATGGGGGCACACAAGGTGACCGGGCTCAGACGCCCCCTACAGACCACCAGTAGAGGATTGTCGGACGAGCACAATGTTCGGGGGTCTTTGCCCCATAGCAGTGGGCTCCGGGCTGCTTTGTGGAGCGTCCTATACACAATCTCTATCCCACAAGTAAATCTGTGCTCCGGCCCGTAATGGAGGTGTAGTTGGCCCCTGGGGCCGGTGACACGGGAGCCCTTTAGGGCTGCATTTAGGTGTCTGTAATACAGACTGGTGTCCCGGCCCGGACCCCAGGCATCACACTCAGGCCAGGAGACCCTCGGTCCAGCCGGGACCCTCATCTGTATTAGATGCCTAATGCTCTTGGGTCACCGGATGGAGCTGCACTTTGTAGAACTGTTGGACGTGTCGGAGCGGAATGTCTGCGGTTTGGATCCGGGGCAGATTCCATGGAAAGATCTATTCTGTTAGTATTGTTTGATGCTTTATGTTTTTATGACTCTTACAATATATTTTACTGTTCACAGTCCTCTCTCATCCCGCTCTCGCCGGACCGCGCGCGTTCACATGAGTTTCCACGTGTTTTGACAGTTTGAAGAGATTTAGGCCTCCTTCCCACGGATGGATTTCCGCCACTTAATTCGCGGCGAAAATCCGCCTCGTTGCCCGCAGCTATTAGGTTATATTGAACCTAATAACTCAGGGCACACGGTGTGCAACTCCACCGCGGAATTCCGCACCGTGAAATCTCCCGTCCTCACCCGCGGCATGCTCTATTTGCCGCGGGTGTACGCGCTGACGGCTTCCATTGCAGTCAATGGAAGCTGTCCGTTCACGCTATCTCCCACTGTAGCACAGCGGAAGATAGCGTGAAAACGCTTCCCCGCCTACCACCGGCGTGTCATGTGACGTGGCGGCGGTGGGCGGGGAAGCGTCATGCGGGACCCAGAACGATGGATCCGCTGGTAAGTATGGTGTCTCTGGGGGGCGCTGTGACGGGCTTCACCGCGGAATATTCAGCGGCGGAGCCCGTCACGCTCGTGTGCAGCCGGCCTTATTCAGTCTGCCTTTCAGTATAGAAGTGAATAGATGTTTGTAACTAACATGTTACCAAAAATAAGCCGGTGAGGTAATGTAACTTATTATATTATGTAATTATAGTAAAATCAATAACCCACCAACTAGATGTCCGGTCCGTTACCAAGAAAGTGTAATTAATTGTTCTGTTAGTTCATGGTCATTATAATTTACAACAAAAGTTCTTCTTCTCTAAGATGGCAGGAAGACAAAACTCTGCAAAAAAATTCAGTTCTTTGTGTTAAATGGTAAGTGAGTTATGGGGTAACAGACAGGACAGTTTAATGGTAACAGACAGGACAGTTTAATGGTAACAGACAGGACAGTTTAATGGTAACAGACAGGACAGTTTAATGGTAACAGACAGGACAGTTTAATGGTAACAGACAGGACAGTTTAATGGTAACAGACAGGACAGTTTATTGGTAACAGACAGGACAGTTTAATGGTAACAGACAGGACAGTTTAATGGTAACAGACAGGACAGTTTAATGGTAACAGACAGGACAGTTTAATGGTAACAGACAGGACAGTTTAATGGTAACAGACAGGACAGTTTATTGGTAACAGACAGGACAGTTTATTGGTAACAGACAGGACAGTTTATTGGTAACAGACAGGACAGTTTATTGGTAACAGACAGGACAGTTTATTGGTAACAGACAGGACAGTTTATTGGTAACAGACAGGACAGTTTATTGGTAACAGACAGGACAGTTTATTGGTAACAGACAGGACAGTTTAATGGTAACAGACAGGACAGTTTAATGGTAACAGACAGGACAGTTTATTGGTAACAGACAGGACAGTTTAATGGTAACAGACAGGACAGTTTAATGGTAACAGACAGGACAGTTTAATGGTAACAGACAGGACAGTTTGATGGTAACAGACAGGACAGTTTGATGGTAACAGACAGGACAGTTTGATGGTAACAGACAGGACAGTTTGATGGTAACAGGCAGGACAGTTTGATGGTAACAGGCAGGACAGTTTGATGGTAACAGGCAGGACAGTTTGATGGTAACAGGCAGGACAGTTTGATGGTAACAGGCAGGACAGTTTGATGGTAACAGGCAGGACAGTTTGATGGTAACAGGCAGGACAGTTTGATGGTAACAGGCAGGACAGTTTGATGGTAACAGACAGGACAGTTTATTGGTAACAGACAGGACAGTTTATTGGTAACAGACAGGACAGTTTATTGGTAACAGACAGGACAGTTTATTGGTAACAGACAGGACAGTTTATTGGTAACAGACAGGACAGTTTAATGGTAACAGACAGGACAGTTTATTGGTAACAGACAGGACAGTTTAATGGTAACAGACAGGACAGTTTAATGGTAACAGACAGGACAGTTTAATGGTAACAGACAGGACAGTTTATTGGTAACAGACAGGACAGTTTGATGGTAACAGACAGGACAGTTTGATGGTAACAGGCAGGACAGTTTGATGGTAACAGGCAGGACAGTTTGATGGTAACAGGCAGGACAGTTTGATGGTAACAGGCAGGACAGTTTGATGGTAACAGGCAGGACAGTTTGATGGTAACAGGCAGGACAGTTTGATGGTAACAGGCAGGACAGTTTGATGGTAACAGGCAGGACAGTTTGATGGTAACAGGCAGGACAGTTTGATGGTAACAGACAGGACAGTTTGATGGTAACAGACAGGACAGTTTGCTCTGTCCTGTCTGTTACCTAGATAATGTTTATTGCTGTAAATTACTGCGAATGCAAGATGTGGGGTCCGAGTGCTGAAGGGGCCGACGCACCCGCCAAGTCCTGAGCCCCTGCAGCTGGTTTTTGCTTTTCTTGGAAGGTGAAGTCGATGTGACAATCTCCAGCAGTTCGGAACGGCCAACTAATGACGATGGCAGCTGGAGGGTCTCAGTGCCAATTGTTTCAGTGGTCAGTGGGGGTCTCTGCACCCGGACCCCACCCATCAAAACGTTTCTTGGAAGTGCGGTTACTCTCCGGCCCGGCTGTCTGTTCTCCCTCCTTCACTGAAGGTCTTGGGTTTCTGTCTTGTAGGGTGTTAGTCCCGATGGGCGGTCTAGACGAGCGTTAGAGATCGGCGCTCTCGTGCCGCATATTTAAACTGGCCGATACATCGCTGGCTCGACTGAACGATCGGTGAAGGCGCTAACGATGATCGGTCGTCCCGCAGAAGATGAACCCAAAGTGAAGGCTCTTATTGCCGCGCTCAGACCGAGCGATATTGTTTGCTTTCAGTTCTATCACCATTATTGTTCCGTGTAAAAGGGCCTTCAGTTTACACGGTGGGACTTTGGCGCAGTGTAAGCGCGGTGTGTTTTGTACTGCGGATCTGCAGCAGATTTCACCCTTTCGGTTGCGTTCAGCCGTGGAGTGGCACCAGTGGCCTGGAGTGTAGCGGGGCCCGCACCGTGGAGATTGGCGCTGGTTTTCTCCTGTTGACGGTCCGCACCAGTTCTGCTCCGTGCGAGTTTACCGTAAGGGGCGCTTCCATCTTGTTCTCCGGGTCGCCATTAAATTGCCAAAGACGGGATTCACACGGAACCCTGAGGCTTATTGCTCGCCATTACTCCGAGCAGCGAGGTCTTTGTTTAGTTTCCGACATTTGTGAGGAGCCGCTCGTTCACGCGGGCGGAGGCGGGTCTTTGTGTCTAAGAGATGCTGCGTAAAGAGGAGGAGATATATATATAATCGCACAGGAGGACCCTTTTGATTTTCTGCAGAGATGCGCCGTACATACGAACGTTGCACATTTGCGCCGGTCCGTTCACGTCATTGGCCTTTTTCGGTGCATAATACATACCAAAACGGTGGAAGCGCGGCTGTCCGCCATCTTACCAAGAATGTGCTGCAGTGACCCAACCTATGAGAGTCCATGGAGGTGGGACCCCTGGGAATCACCCCACGTCCTACACAAAGTGCGCCGCCATCCCCTCGTAGTCTAAGGGGCTTTCACACGGGACGGGGTAGACCACTTGACGCACCGCAAGCCGCGCCAAAGTCTGCAGTTAGACCCTCTGATTTTGGTGTGTAATTCCCCCGTATGCGCCCTGTGAGGTAACTCCGCGCCGTGGAAGGTCCCTGCGGACATCTTTATATCCGCCATCTTTCATCCGTTATTAGTGGTTCCATCTATTATTTCAAAACCAAAAAACGGATGTCGATCACAAACCGCAGCGGCGTCTGTGTGCATCACGTAGACGGCGCTGCGCTCTGCTGGTAACGGCTGTGGTGAAGCATCGCTCCGGTGGACGCTGCGATCGCGCTGCCGCTCTTCTATTGTGTCGTCTCCAGAGGCGCCGGATCCAGCTGATGCCTGATGTGGACGGCACCGAACTGCGTCTGGGGACGGCGCCTTCCCTCTGCGTTACGGGAATCTCCTGGCGGGACGGAACCGTTCTGCGATGGGACAAGATGGCCTCCAGTGACAACAATGGGTGCGCTTGGTCATCGTTCAGCCGACAGCTCGGAGAATAAGGAGGAGCTGCGCAATATTGGTGGCTTCATGCTGTCGGTGACCCGGCTGTTCGCTGAGCGCGAGTAAATATGATTCTGAAGGCAGAGCAAGCGCCGCTGCAGAACTGCCGAGTCTCCCACGTACGCCGCAGGTTAATGAGCGCCGCTGCAGAACTGCCGACTCTCCCGCGTACGCCGCAGGTTAATGAGCACCGCTGCAGAACGGCCGACTCTCCCGCATACGCCGCAGGTTAAGGAGCGCCGCTGCAGAACGGGCGAGTCTCCCACGTACGCCGCAGGTTAATGAGCGCCGCTGCAGAACTGCTGAGTCTCCCGCGTACGCTGCAGGTTAATGAGCGCCGCTGCAGAACGGCCGACTCTCCCGCGTATGCCGCAGGTTAATGAGCGCCGCTGCAGAACGGCCGACTCTCCCGCGTACGCCGCAGGTTAATGAGCGCCGCTGCAGAACTGCTGAGTCTCCCACGTACGCCGCAGGTTAATGAGCGCCGCTGCAGAACTGCTGAGTCTCCCACGTACGCCGCAGGTTAATGAGCGCCGCTGCAGAACTGCTGAGTCTCCCACGTACGCTGCAGGTTAATGAGCGCCGCTGGAGAATGGCCGACTCTCCTGCGTACACCGCAGGTTAAGGAGCGCCGCTGCAGAACGGCCGAGTCTCCCGCGTACGCTGCAGGTTAAGGAGCGTCGCTGCAGAACTGCCGAGTCTCCCGCGTACGCTGCAGGTTAATGAGCGCCGCTGGAGAACGGCTGACTCTCCGGCGTACGCCGCAGGTTAATGAGCACCGCTGCAGAACGGCCGACTCTCCCGCGTACGCTGCAGGTTAATGAGCGCCGCTGGAGAACTGCCGAGTCTCCCGCGTACGCTGCAGGTTAATGAGCGCCGCTGGAGAATGGCCAACTCTCCCGCGTACGCTGCAGGTTAATGAGCGCCGCTGGAGAACGGCCGACTCTCCCGCGTACGCTGCAGGTAAATGAGCGCCGCTGGAGAACGTCCGACTCTCCCGCGTACGCCGCAGGTTAATGAGCGCCGCTGCAGAACTGCCGAGTCTCCCGCGTACGCCGCAGGTTCATGAGCGCCGCTGCAGAACGGCCGACTCTCCCGCGTACGCTCCAGGTTAATGAGCGCCGCTGGAGAACTGCCGAGTCTCCCGCGTACGCTGCAGGTTAATGAGCGCCGCTGGAGAATGGCCGACTCTCCCGCGTACGCTGCAGGTTAATGAGCGCCGCTGGAGAACGGCCGACTCTCCCGCGTACGCTGCAGGTTAATGAGCGCCGCTGGAGAACGGCCGACTCTCCCGCGTACGCCGCAGGTTAATGAGCGCTGCTGCAGAACGGCCAACTCTCCCGCGTACGCCGCAGGTTAATGAGCGCCGCTGCAGAACGGCCGACTCTCCCGCGTACGCCGCAGGTTAATGAGCGCCGCTGCAGAACTGCTGAGTCTCCCGCGTACGCTGCAGGTTAATGAGCGCCGCTGGAGAACGTCCGACTCTCCCGCGTACGCCGCAGGTTAATGAGCGCCGCTGCAGAACTGCCGAGTCTCCCGCGTACGCCGCAGGTTAATGAGCGCCGCTGGAGAACGGCCGACTCTCCCGCGTACGCCGCAGGTTCATGAGCGCCGCTGCAGAACGGCCGACTCTCCCGCGTACGCCGCAGGTTAATGAGCGCCGCTGCAGAACGGCCGACTCTCCCGCGTACGCCGCAGGTTAATGAGGTTAATGGAGCCTCCGGGCTGCGCACTTCTATAATACACCTTCATCTCTACACCTGGCTGCCCACTAGATGGCGCTGTGGGATTCCACATGCCGTAGTGTCAGTGATGTCTCCCTGGGAACATAAAGACCCTCTATAGGGCGGTTATATGTAAACGCCTGGGGGTGCGCCAATCTTGGTGTGTTTAGGTAAAAATCTGCGTGTTTTTTTTTTCCCTCCTTTTCTTTTGCCTTTGTTTTATTTGCTGCGGTTCCAAATGCACCAAAGATACCAAACTGCCTTCTTATTGGCGAGCGCGATATCGGCGCGAGAAACTGACCCTTCTGCTTGTATATATATATTTTTTTATACTGGTGAGTGCGCTGCGAGTTCTGAGAATATTCCGAGCTGAACCTGCAGGTTTTTTGTTTTCCTGATTATTTTGTTGCAGGACCGTTGGGCCCCTGAAGATGGCCGCCGTTATTCGCAGCGCAGATGTTCACACGATATTCCTCTTGCAGCGATTGCACGCGCCAATCGTATTTTTGGGATCTTCTGTTGAAGAGTCGCCCATTCTTCCCTATGGGAGCGAGAAAACCTTGCATGGCACTCGCCAGCGTCATGTGATCGTCACGCCGTCATGTGATGGGCACGCCGTCATGTGATCGTCACGCCGTTGGTGATTCTTATCACTATCGGGACAACTTGCTTTTCATGGCTGTAATATTCGTGCTTGCGGCTGCGATTATCGATCCCAGTTGTCTTGGACAGTCGGGCCGCCCTCACACGGGCGTTTGCTGAAACACAGCGGTTTTCAGCGCTGCGTTTACTGCAGATTCCGCCTGGTTTCGGCAGCGCTGGCGTGCGTTATGCCAGCCTTATGCCAGCTTTATGCCAGCGTTTTCAGCACAGCTGAACGCAGACAAGGATGCTGAAGAAAACAATTTAAAAAATCCATCCTCCCCTGGGTGCTGCCGTCGGGGTCCGGCCGCTGATCTCTGCCGCTGCTCTCGGCTTCCCCTGCAATGACAGATGATCTATTGCTGTAAGCTTGCCGGCTATGATTGGCTGAGACAGTCAATGAATGGCTGTGATTGGGCATCGAGCCAGTGCCGAGAACGAATCACGGCAGTCTATTGCTGGAGGCGGGGTTGTGTTAGTGCAGGAAGCCCAGAGCTTGGCAGAGATCAGCAGCTGGGACCCCGACGGCCGCTGCCAGGTGAGGATTTCATATTTATTTTCCATCTAGTGAAGCTAGGACTGATTTTCGGGGTAGGGCTTACATTGGGGTAGGGCTAACATTGGGGTAGGGCTAACATTGGGGTAGGGCTAACATTGCAAGTCCTCCCCACGAAAATCGGTGTACGATTAACGCTGCCAAAAACGTGGCACCAAGTTTTGCCGCATTTTCGGCGGCACTGAAACCGCTGCCCGTTCATTTCAGTGGGCGACACAGCGCTGAAAACGTGCAAAAATAGATCGTGCATCGCTGCCGGTGCGGCGTCATCAGCCTTGTGTGAGCCGCACCATTGTAATGAATGGGAGCCTTGTACAGCTGAAACCGTGGCGTGTGAGGGGGGCCTGAGGCCCAATGTGCACGGGCGGATCTGATTTACGGAAGGCTCCATCAGTCGAGCTGCCACTAGGGGCGCACGGGCGTCCGCACATGGATTAAAGCATGCGGGCCCGTTGGTCTGGAAAACCATCCGCAGCGCGCTCCACTTCAGTGCGGTTAGAAGTCCCGGACGGGTGCGCGCTGTCCTCGACCGCGGGCTCCTGCATACGGAATCCGATCCGCCCGTGGACATGAGGCCTTACCGCACTTGTTCGTGTAAATGTGCCCCGGGCTGACACCGCCCAGAAAATCGGGCAAGAATTTGGCGAGATGCACAAATATGAACCTGATCGGACACCTCAGCGACTCCTTGCACCCCCGCGGTGTGGCGGGTCCTGTCATTGTTCGTGCCCCCCCCCCCATTTACATCACCCATTGTCACCAATGTGGCGGCGGCAGCATGGCGCCACGTGCGAGGTGCGCGCTCTGCGATGCCAGCTCTCCCATTGAAAACACTAGGGAATAACGGGGGATTTTTAGAACCGATTTGTATCTCGCAGCATGAAGACCCCCCCCCCCCCCCCCCATCCCCCGTCCCGTGTGAACGGACCCTCACAAAATAATGGTTTCTCTTTACATATGATTTCTGGTTCAGAATAGGCCCTATTAACCCCTTAGTCACCACCAATACGGCTTTTTACCAAACCCCTAACGGGCTGTAAACCTGCACATACAAGGGTTTGTCTAACTACTGACGGCCGGACTCCTGCTCTAACCGCCAGGAGTGGAACAACCTTACATGCCACGATCAGTTAGCATGGGACGGGGAGGGGGCTCCTCCTGTCACCCATCAGCACCCTGCAATGCCACCACAAGGTACCAATGGCTTCCTGATAAAGGCCTGCCTGCTAGGCTCCGCCCCCTGCAGGATCTAATAGGCTGCTGTCATGCCCACAGTAGAGTGCACTCTGGAAGTAATGCGGTGTACCGTACATTCTCATCTTCAAGCCCCTTTCACGGATTAAAAAATAGCGTTAAACTTGTTAAAATATGTTTAATTAAAAAATCTAATTCCTCACAATCCTGTATATTTTAGACCGGCGCCCCCTAGACGTTCCCCGCCTGTAGCGACCCGGGTCATACCAGTATGTTGGTGACCGCTGGAAACATTTCACAATGTGACCACAGAATTTCTATTTTTCTTTTGTTCGCCTCCTAAAAAAAAAAAAAGCAAAAAAAGGCAATCGAAAAATCACAAGAAACCCTCCGCCTCGTCCCGCGAAGCCGAGCGCTCCGGACTGCGTTGCGGCTCTGAGAACGCGGGCGCCAGTAAGTAGTTAATGCCATAAATCGTTCTGATATCGCAGGAATCGCGCTCCTCCAGATGGGAAACGGTCTGCTTATCTTTACCGAATGGCGAAAGCCGTAACAACAAAACGAAAACCAGCGGCGGAGATTCAGGTTCCATTAATATATACAATTGTACTTTATACGGACCCCGGAGGGCCGCCATTAAAATGTACAACTGGTCCCCCCAAATAATAGGAGCCCTCGTATGGCTGTCGGTGAGTCACAGCTCGGCCCGTAAGGCTCAGGGTGGGCCGGGCACTGAGGGGTTAAAGAAGGTTCTCTGTGTCTATACATTCCGTTCTGGGGGTCATGTGACCCTCGGCCATTGTTCTCCCACATGGGCTAGTACCGCCGTGAAGAATCCCTCGGCCGACACCTTTATTAACCCTTTGCAATCCAATTTTGGATTCAGGGTTTCCTAGGGGACTTTCTCTTTCTGTCATTATACAATGGCGCCACCTGCTAGCTAGAGCCAGTACTGCAGTATTGGACATGCTGGAGAGGCCTCCGACAACAGAGCGGCCAGTAATATACAGTAAGGATACCCTGCTAGACGTCTTCCAACATCAGTAGCTGTACAGCCTTCAATAAGATTGTCTTTAGACGTCAGACAGTGGATTGGAAAGGGTTAAGGCTCCTCGCTGTGACGTAACTGACGTGCATTTGGCGCTCGCGTCGGACCGTATTGATGTTTGGCGCTCGCGTCGGACCGTATTGGTGTTTGGCGCTGGCGTCGGACCGTATTGATGTTTGGCGCTCGCGTCGGACCGTATTGATGTTTGGCGCTGGCGTCGGACCGTATTGGTGTTTGGCGCTGGCGTCGGACCCTATTGGTGTTTGGCGCTGGCGTCGGACCCTATTGGTGTTTGGCGCTGGCGTCGGACCCTATTGGTGTTTGGCGCTGGCGTCGGACCCTATTGGTGTTTGGCGCTGGCGTCGGACCCTATTGGTGTTTGGCGCTCGCGTCGGACCGTATTGGTGTTTGGCGCTCCCGTCGGACCGTATTGGTGTTTGGCGCTCCCGTCGGACCGTATTGGTGTTTGGCGCTCGCGTCGGACCCTATTGGTGTTTGGCGCTCGCGTCGGACCCTATTGGTGTTTGGCGCTCGCGTCGGACCCTATTGGTGTTTGGCGCTCGCGTCGGACCCTATTGGTGTTTGGCGCTCGCGTCGGACCCTATTGGTGTTTGGCGCTCGCGTCGGACCCTATTGGTGTTTGGCGCTCGCGTCGGACCCTATTGGTGTTTGGCGCTCGCGTCGGACCCTATTGGTGTTTGGCGCTCGCGTCGGACCCTATTGGTGTTTGGCGCTCGCGTCGGACCCTATTGGTGTTTGGCGCTCCCGTCGGACCCTATTGGTGTTTGGCGCTCCCGTCGGACCCTATTGGTGTTTGGCGCTCGCGTCGGACCCTATTGGTGTTTGGCGCTCGCGTCGGACCCTATTGGTGTTTGGCGCTCGCGTCGGACCCTATTGGTGTTTGGCGCTCGCGTCGGACCGTATTGGTGTTTGGCGCTCCCGTCGGACCGTATTGGTGTTTGGCGCTCCCGTCGGACCGTATTGGTGTTTGGCGCTGGCGTCGGACCGTATTGGTGTTTGGCGCTGGCGTCGGACCCTATTGGTGTTTGGCGCTCGCGTCGGACCCTATTGGTGTTTGGCGCTCCCGTCGGACCCTATTGGTGTTTGGCGCTCCCGTCGGACCCTATTGGTGTTTGGCGCTCCCGTCGGACCCTATTGGTGTTTGGCGCTCCCGTCGGACCGCATTGGTGTTTGGCGCTCCCGTCGGACCCTATTGGTGTTTGGCGCTCGCGTCGGACCCTATTGGTGTTTGGCGCTGGCGTCGGACCCTATTGGTGTTTGGCGCTGGCGTCGGACCCTATTGGTGTTTGGCGCTGGCGTCGGACCCTATTGGTGTTTGGCGCTCGCGTCGGACCGTATTGGTGTTTGGCGCTCCCGTCGGACCGCATTGGTGTTTGGCGCTCGCGTCGGACCGCATTGGTGTTTGGCGCTCGCGTCGGACCGCATTGGTGTTTGGCGCTCGCGTCGGACCGCATTGGTGTTTGGCGCTCGCGTCGGACCGCATTGGTGTTTGGCGCTCGCGTCGGACCGCATTGGTGTTTGGCGCTCGCGTCGGACCGCATTGGTGTTTGGCGCTCGCGTCGGACCGCATTGGTGTTTGGCGCTCGCGTCGGACCGCATTGGTGTTTGGCGCTCGCGTCGGACCGCATTGGTGTTTGGCGCTCGCGTCGGACCGCATTGGTGTTTGGCGCTCGCGTCGGACCGCATTGGTGTTTGGCGCTCGCGTCGGACCGCATTGGTGTTTGGCGCTCGCGTCGGACCGCATTGGTGTTTGGCGCTGGCGTCGGACCGCATTGGTGTTTGGCGCTGGCGTCGGACCGCATTGGTGTTTGGCGCTGGCGTCGGACCCTATTGGTGTTTGGCGCTGGCGTCGGACCCTATTGGTGTTTGGCGCTGGCGTCGGACCGTATTGGTGTTTGGCGCTGGCGTCGGACCGTATTGGTGTTTGGCGCTGGCGTCGGACCCTATTGGTGTTTGGCGCTGGCGTCGGACCCTATTGGTGTTTGGCGCTGGCGTCGGACCCTATTGGTGTTTGGCGCTCGCGTCGGACCAGTTCAGTTTGCAGCCCGTATCGTTGTGATGAAGAATCGCCGCCGCCGGTAATTTATTCTCCATTATGGCGCTGCAGATCAGATGCCTTCTGTAAACTACCCCGAAGCGCGGCGGTCCGGCGCAGGAATATTGCAGCTCCTTCCA